>NC_087399.1:16191016-16193516 GCF_031307605.1 Tribolium castaneum
AACAGTTACTCCTATCAATTTTTATCTTTTTTTCAAAATTAAAGCTAATAAAATTTCCTACAAAATAGTTATTTACATTTTTTTGTAGGACCAACCATAAGCGAGTTATAGAGTTGGATATAAATAATATTTAACAAAAATTTGCTTTAAAATAAAATGTTTGAAAAACTGAAATTAAACTAAATTACCTGTGTCTAACACTTTAGTAGAGAAAAAAGGAAAAGACATAAAAGTCACTAAAGGTTTCAGAGTTGTCTTTAGTTGTCATATTAATAACAATAACATTAATAATAATAATACTAATAGTACTAAATTTGCTTATATGCAAACGCTTAATTAAGGTAACAGTGTTTTGGTTTCTTGCTTATATCTCGAAAACAGTTACTCCTATCAATTTTTATCTTTTTACTAAAATTCAAGCTGATAAAATTTCCTACAAAATAATTATTTGCATTTTTCATGTAGGACTAACCATAAGCGAGATATATGATTGAAAATAATTAATATTTAAAAAAAAAGTGCTTTAACAGAAAATGTCTTGTGATTTAAAATACACTTAATTTATTGGGTCCAATACTTTATTAGAAGAAAAAGGAAGTGACATAAAAGTCACTGAAGTTTTCAGAGTCGTTTTTAAATGCTGCAGTTTCGTCTTCGTCTCAAACATTAAAAACCGAATTACATTTTTGTTCAGTAACAGTCACAGTTTTCTTATTGGTTTTTTGCTTATATCTCGAAAACAGTTACTCCTATCAATTTTTATCTTTCTTTCAAAATTAAAGCTGATAAAATTTCCTACAAAATAGTTATTTGCATTTTTCTTGTATGACCAACCATAAGCGAGTTATAGAGTTGGATATAAATAATATTTAACAAAAATTTGCTTTAAAATAAAATGTTTGAAAAACTGAAATTAAACTAATTTAATTGTGTCTAACACTTTAGTAGTGGAAAAAGAAGAAGACATAAAAGTCACTAAAGGTTTCAAAGTTGTCTTTAATCGTCATATTAATAACAATAACATTAATAATAATAATACTAATAGTACTAAATTTGCTTATATGCAAACGCTTAATTAAGGTAACAGTGTTTTGGTTTCTTGCTCATATCTCGAAAACAGTTACTCCTATCAATTTTTATCTTTTTACTAAAATTTAAGCTGATAAAATTTCCTACAAAATAATTATTTGCATTTTTTATGTAGGACTAACCATAAGCGAGATATAAGATTGAAAATAATTAATATTTAAAAAAGAAGTGCTTTAACAGAAAATGTCTTGTGATTTAAAATACACTTAATTTATTAGGTCCAATACTTTATTAGAAAAAAAGGGGGTGACATTTAAGTCACTGAAGTCTTCAGAGTCGATTTTAAATGCTGCATTTTTGTCTTCGTCTCAAACATTGAAAACTGAATTATATTTTTGTTCTGAAACGGTAACAGTTTTTACTTTGGTTTTTTGCTTATATCTCGAAAACAGTTACTCCTATCAATTTTTATCTTTCTTTCAAAATTAAAGCTGATAACATTTCCTACAAAATAGTTATTTGCATTTTTCTTGTAGGACCAACCATAAGCGAGTTATAAAGTTGGATATAAATAATATTTAACAAAAACTTGCTTAAAAATAAAATGTTTGAAATACTGAAATTAAACTAAATTAATTGTGTCTAACTTTCACTAAACAGAAGCCAAACGTCTTAGTTCGTTTTATAAAAGCGACTTATGTTACAGTTTAAACAAAAACAAATTATTTTCGTTGTTGTTGTGTCAAAATAATTTATTTCGAATGATTCAATGAAGCGAAACGAGTAAACTTTTATAGGACAGATGCAAAATACTATTTTACCACATAAATTGTAATTTTAAAGCAAAGTATTAGCTTTTGCACTTGTTCAATTAAAGTTTGCTTACTTCGAAGTATGTAATCGTCCGAAATATTTTTTTTTAGTCAAAACTATAACGTAATTTGTTCTTTTGAGCTTGAATATAGAGTTTTCATTACGTTTTATAGTAGTTTACTCTACTCTAAGCATAGAATCAAACAGAGTAATCCGCTTTTGTTAAAACTGATACATAATTTGCTCTTATTTTCGAGAATAAGACGTTTTCAATATGCTTGATAAAATTTTTCTTGTTTATAGCAAGGAATCGTTTAAAATAAGCTGTATTTGCCTAAACTGATACGTAATTCGATATTTATGTATGGATACGAAGTTTTCAGTTTCTTTGACGTGAAATTTCTTGTTGCAAAAGGTAATAATTTGCTTTAAAACAACGCTTTATATGGTAATATGTGGTTTTGCATCTGCCCCATAAAAGTTCATTAGTTTCGAATCATAAAATCGTTTGAAATAAACAGAGCTTCTTTGAGACGAAATTTAAAGTTTTTATTAAGTTTTATACAAGTTTACTCTATTCTAAGTAAAGGAGTAATCAGGATAAATTGCTTTTATCTAGAGTAATATATAATTTGCAGTTTTCAGCCAGAATAAGACG
>NC_087399.1:16196016-16203516 GCF_031307605.1 Tribolium castaneum
GAGGAAAAAGGAGGAGACATAAAAGTCACTAAAGTCTTAGAGTTGTCTTTAGTCGTCATATTAATAACAATAACATTTATAATAACAATACTAGTAGTACTAAATTTGCTTATATGCAAGCGCTTAATTAAGGTAACAGTTTTTTTGTTTTTTGCTTATTTCTCGAAAACAGTTACTCCTATCAATTTTTATTTTTTCACCAAAATTAAAGGTGATAAAATTTTCTACAAAATAGTTATTTGCATTTTTCATGTAGAACTAACCATAAGCGAGATGTAAGTTTGAAAATAATTTTTAACAGAAAATGTCTTGTGATTTAAAATACACTTAATTTATTGGGTCCAATACTTTATTAGAAGAAAAAGGAGGTGACATAAAAGTCACTGAAGTCTTCAGAGTCGTTTTTAAATGCTGCATTTTTGTCTAAATCTCAAACATTGAAAACTGAATTTCATTTTTGTTCAGTAACAGTTACAGTTTTCTTATTGGTTTTTTGCTTATATCTCGAAAACAGTTCCTCCTATCAAATTTTATCTTTTTTTCAAAATTAAAGCTGATAAAATTTCCAACAAAATAGTTATTCACATTTTTCTTGTAGGACCAAGCATAAACGAGTTATAGAGTTGGATATAAATAATATTTAACATTTTATTTTAAAGCAAATTTTTGTTAAATATTATTTATATCCAACTATATAACTCGCTTATGGTTGGTCCTACAAGAAAAATGCTAATAACTATTTTGTAGGAAATTTTATCAGCTTTAATTTTGAAAGAGAGATAAAAATTGATCGGAGTAACTGTTTTCGAGATATAAGCAAAAAACCAATAAGAAAACTGTGACTGTTACTGAACAAAAATGTAATTCGGTTTTCAATGTTTGAGACGAAGACGAAACTGCAGCATTTAAAAACGACTCTGAAGACTTCAGTGACTTTTATGTCACTTCCTTTTTCTTCTAATAAAGTATTGGACCCAATAAATTAAGTGTATTTTAAATCACAAGACATTTTCTGTTAAAGCACTTCTTTTTTAAATATTAATTATTTTCAATCTTATATCGCTTATGGTTAGTCCTACATAAAAAATGCAAATAACTATTTTGTAGGAAATTTTATCAGCTTGAATTTTAGTAAAAAGATAAAAATTGATAGGAGTAACTGTTTTCGAGATATAAGCAAGAAACCAAAACACTGTTACCTTAATTAAGCGTTTGCATATAAGCAAATTTAGTACTATTAGTATTATTATTATTAATGTTATTGTTATTAATATGACAACTAAAGAAAACTCTGAAACCTTTAGTGACTTTTATGTCTTTTCCTTTTTTCTCTACTAAAGTGTTAGACACAGTTAAATTAGTTTAATTTCAGTTTTTCAAACATTTTATTTTAAAGCAAATTTTTGTTAAATATTATTTATATCCAACTCTATAACTCGCTTATGGTTGGTCCTACAAGAAAAATGCAAATAACTATTTTGTAGAATATTTTATCAGCTTTAATTTTGAAAGAAAGACAAAAATTCATAGGAGTAACTGTTTTCGAGATATAAGCAAGAAACCAAAAAACTGTTACCTTAATAAAGCGCTTGCATAGAAGCAGATTTAGTACTATTAGTATTATAATTATTAATGTTATTGTTATTAATATGACGACTAAAAACGATTCTGAAGACTTTGGTGACTTTTATGTCTTTTTCTTTTTTCTCTACTAAAGTGTTAGACACAATTAATTTAGTTTAATTTCAGTATTTCAAACATTTTATTTTTAAGCAAGTTTTTGTTAAATATTATTTATATCCAACTTTATAACTCGCTTATGGTTGGTCCTACAAGAAAAATGCAAATAACTATTTTGTAGGAAATGTTATCAGCTTTAATTTTGAAAGGAAGATAAAAATTGATAGGAGTAACTGTTTTCGAGATATAAGCAAAAAACCAATGTAAAAACTGTTACCGTTTCAGAACAAAAATCTAATTCAGTTTTCAATGTTTGAGACGAAGACGAAAATGCAGCATTTAAAATCGACTCTGAAGACTTCAGTGACTTATATGTCACCCCCTTTTTTTCTAATAAAGTATTGGACCTAATAAATTAAGTGTATTTTAAATCACAAGACATTTTCTGTTAAAGCACTTCTTTTTTAAATATTAATTATTTTCAATCTTATATCTCGCTTATAGTTAGTCCTACATAAAAAATGCAAATAATTATTTTGTAGGAAATTTTATCAGCTTGAATTTTAGTAAAAAGATAAAAGTTGATAGGAGTAACTGTTTTCGAGATATGAGCAAGAAACCAAAACACTGTTACCTTAATTAAGCGTTTGCATATTAGCAAATTTAGTACTATTAGTATTATTATTATTATTAATGTTATTGTTATTAATATGACGATTAAAGACAACTTTGAAACCTTTAGTGACTTTTATGTCTTCTTCTTTTTCCTCTACTAAAGTGTTAGACACAATTAAATTAATTTAATTTCAGTTTTTCAAACATTTTATTTTAAAGCAAATTTTTGTTAAATATTATTTATATCCAACTCTATAACTCGCTTATGGTTGGTCGTACAAGAAAAATGCAAATAACTATTTTGTAGGAAATTTTATCAGCTTTAATTTTGAAAGAAAGATAAAAATTGATAGGAGTAACTGTTTTCGAGATATAAGCAAAAAACCAATATGAAAACTGTGACTGTTACTGAACAAAAATGTAATTCGGTTTTCAATGTTTGAGACGAAGACGAAACTGCAGCATTTAAAAACGACTCTGAAGACTTCAGTGACTTTTATGTCACTTCCTTTTTCTTCTAATAAAGTATTGGACCCAATAAATTAAGTGTATTTTAAATCACAAGACATTTTCTGTTAAAGCACTTTTTTTTAAATATTAATTATTTTCAATCATATATCTCGCTTATGGTTAGTCCTACATGAAAAATGCAAATAACTATTTTGTAGGAAATTTTATCAGCTTGAATTTTAGTAAAAAGATAAAAATTTATAGGAGTAACTGTTTTCGAGATATAAGCAAGAAACCAAAACACTGTTACCTTAATTAAGCGTTTGCATATAAGCAAATTTAGAACTATTAGTATTATTATTATTAATGTTATTGTTATTAATATGACAACTAAAGACAACTCTGAAACCTTTAGTGACTTTTATGTCTTTTCGTTTTTTCTCTACTAAAGTGTTAGAAACAGTAAAATTAGTTTAATTTCAGTTTTTCAAACACTTTATTTTAAAGCAAATTTTTGTTAAATATTATTTATATCCAACTCTATAACTCGCTTATGGTTGGTCCTACAAGAAAAATGCAAATAACTATTTTGTTGAATATTTTATCAGCTTTAATTTTGAAAGAAAGACAAAAATTCATAGGAGTAACTGTTTTCGAGATATAAGCAAGAAACCAAAAATCTGTTACCTTAATAAAGCGCTTGCATATAAGCAGATTTAGTACTATTAGTATTATTATTATTAATGTTATTGTTATTAATATGACGACTAAAAGCGATTCTGAAGACTTTGGTGACTTTTATGTCTTTTTCTTTTTTCTCTACTAAAGTGTTAGACACAATTAATTTAGTTTAATTTCAGTATTTCAAACATTTTATTTTTAAGCAAGTTTTTGTTAAATATTATTTATATCCAACTTTATAACTCGCTTATGGTTGGTCCTACAAGAAAAATGCAAATAATTATTTTGTAGGAAATGTTATCAGCTTTAATTTTGAAAAAAAGATAAAAATTGATAGGAGTAACTGTTTTCGAGATATAAGCAAAAAACCAAAGTAAAAACTGTTACCGTTTCAGAACAAAAATGTAATTCAGTTTTCAATGTTTGAGACGAAGACGAAAATGCAGCATTTAAAATCGACTCTGAAGACTTCAGTGACTTATACGTCACCCCCTTTTTTTTTTAATAAAGTATTGGACCTAATAAATTAAGTGTATTTTAAATCACAAGACATTTTCTGTTAAAGCACTTCTTTTTTAAATATTAATTATTTTCAATCTTATATCTCGCTTATGGTTAGTCCTACATAAAAAATGCAAATAACTATTTTGTAGGAAATTTTATCAGCTTAAATTTTAGTTAAAAAATAAAAATTGATAGGAGTAACTGTTTTCGAGATATGAGCAAGAAACCAAAACACTGTTACCTTAATTAAGCGTTTGCATATAAGCAAATTTAGTACTATTAGTATTATTATTATTAATGTTATTGTTATTAATATGACGATTAAAGACAACTTTGAAACCTTTAGTGACTTTTATGTCTTCTTCTTTTTCCTCTACTAAAGTGTTAGACACAATTAAATTAGTTTAATTTCAGTTTTTCAAACATTTTATTTTAAAGCAAATTTTTGTTAAATATTATTTATATCCAACTCTATAACTCGCTTATGGTTGGTCCTACAAGAAAAATGCAAATAACTATTTTGTAGGAAATTTTATCAGCTTGAATTTTAGTAAAAAGATAAAAATTGATAGGAGTAACTGTTTTCGAGATATAAGCAAAAAACCAATAAGAAAACTGTGACTGTTACTGAACAAAAATGTAATTCGGTTTTCAATGTTTGAGACGAAGACGAAACTGCAGCATTTAAAAACGACTCTGAAGACTTTAGTGACTTTTATGTCACTTCCTTTTTCTTCTAATAAAGTATTGGACCCAATAAATTAAGTGTATTTTAAATCACAAGACATTTTCTGTTAAAGCACTTTTTTTTTAAATATTAATTATTTTCAATCATATATCTCGCTTATGGTTAGTCCTACATGAAAAATGCAAATAACTATTTTGTAGGAAATTTTATCAGCTTGAATTTTAGTAAAAAGATAAAAATTAATAGGAGTAACTGTTTTCGAGATATAAGCAAGAAACCAAAACACTGTTACCTTAATTAAGCGTTTGCACATAAGCAAATTTAGTACTATTAGTATTATTATTATTAATGTTATTGTTATTAATATGACAACTAAAGACAACTCTGAAACCTTTAGTGACTTTTATGTCTTTTCCTTTTTTCTCTACTAAAGTGTTAGACACAGTTAAATTAGTTTAATTTCAGTTTTTCAAACATTTTATTTTAAAGCAAATTTTTGTTAAATATTATTTATATCCAACTCTATAACTCGCTCATGGTTGGTCCTACAAGAAAAATGCAAATAACTATTTTGTAGGAAATTTTATCAGCTTTAATTTTGACAGAAAGAAAAAAATTGATAGGAGAACTGTTTTCGAGATATAAGCAAAAAACCAATAAGAAAACTGTGACTGTTACTGAACAAAAATGTACTTCAGTTTTCAATGTTTGAGACGAATACGAAACTGCAGCATTTAAAAACGACTCTGAAGACTTCAGTGACTTTTATGTCACTTCCTTTTTCTTCTAATAAAGTATTGGACCCAATAAATTAAGTGTATTTTAAATCACAAGACATTTTCTGTTAAAGCACTTTTTTTTTAAATAATAATTATTTTCAATCATATATCTCGCTTATGGTTAGTCTTACATGAAAAATGCAAATAACTATTTTGTAGGAAATTTTATCAGCTTGAATTTTAGTAAAAAGATAAAAATTGATAGGAGTAACTGTTTTCGAGATATAAGCAAGAAACCAAAACACTGTTACCTTAATTAAGCGTTTGCATATAAGCAAATTTAGTACTATTAGTATTATTATTATTAATGTTATTGTTATTAATATGACAACTAAAGACAACTCTGAAACCTTTAGTGACTTTTATGTCTTTTTCTTTTTCCTCTACTAAAGTGTTAGACTCAATTAATTTAGTTTGGCTTAGATTGCCTAAAAACACAGATCACACATGATCTTTTGCATAAAAATGAGAAAACGCTCATGTAACACACAAAATAAGCTCCATTTTTCCTTTTTAAAAGTATTATTATTATTATTACTTTTGTTACTATTACTATTATTATTATTATTATTATTATTATTATTATTATTATTGTTATTATTATTATTATTATTATTATTATTATTATTATTATTATTATTATTATTATTATTAAAAACTTATATTAAACAGACAGAAAACGTCGTATTCTGACACAACTTAAAACACAGATCACACATGATCTTTTGCATAGAAATTTTTTTGTAGGAAATTTTATCAGCTTGAATTTTAGTAAAAAGATAAAAATTGATAGGAGTAACTGTTTTCGAGATATAAGCAAGAAACCAAAACACTGTTACCTTAATTAAGCGTTTGCATATAAGCAAATTTAGTACTATTAGTATTATTATTATTAATGTTATTGTTATTAATATGACAACTAAAGACAACTCTGAAACCTTTAGTGACTTTTATGTCTTTTTCTTTTTCCTCTACTAAAGTGTTAGACTCAATTAATTTAGTTTAATTTCGGTTTTTCAAACATTTTATTTTAAAGCAAATTTTTGTTAAATGTTATTTATATCCAACTCTATAACTCGCTTATGGTTGGTCCTACAAAAAAATGCAAATAACTATTTTGTAGGAAATTTTATTAGCTTTAATTTTGAAAAAAAAATAAAAATTGATAGGAGTAACTGTTTTCGAGATATAAGCAAGAAACCAAAAAAATGTTACGTTAATTAAGCGTTTGCATATAAGCAAATTTAGTACTATTAGTATTATTATTATTAATGTTATTGTTATTAATATGACGACTAAAGACGACTCTGAAACATTTAGTGACTTTTATGTCTTCTCCTTTTTCCTCTACTAAAGTGTTAGACACAATTAACTTAGTTTAATTCTGGTTTTTCAAGCATTTTATTTTAAAGCAAATTTTTGTTAAATATTATTTATATCCAACTCTATAACTCGTTTATGCTTGGTCCTACAAGAAAAATGTAAATAACTATTTTGTTGGAAATTTTATCAGCTTTAATTTTGAAAGAAAGATAAAATTTGATAGGAGTAATTGTTTTCGAGATATAAGCAAAAAACCAATAAGAAAACTGTAACTGTTACTGAACAAAAATGTAATTCAGTTTTCAATGTTTGAGACGAAGTCAAAAATGCAGCATTTAAAAACGACTCTGAAGACTTCAGTGACTTTTATGTCACCTCCTTTTTCTTCTAATAAAGTATTGGACCCAACAAATTAAGTGTATTTTAAATCACAAGACATTTTCTGTTAAAACACTTTTTTTTAATTAATAATTATTTTCAAACTTATATCTCGCTTATGGTTAGTTCTACATGAAAAATGCAAATAACTATTTATTGTAGAAAATTTTATCACCTTTAATTTTGGTGAAAAAGTAAAAATTGATAGGAGTAACTGTTTTCGAGATATAGGCAAAAAACAAAAAAACTGTTACCTTAATTAAGCGCATGCATATAAGCAAATTTAGTACTACTAGTATTGTTATTATAAATGTTATTGTTATTAATATGACGACTAAAGACAACTTTAAGACTTTAGTGACTTTTATGTCTCCTCCTTTTTCCTCTACTAAAGTGTTAGAC
>NC_087399.1:16206016-16311016 GCF_031307605.1 Tribolium castaneum
TGGATAAAGGCAGCTAATCCTATTCGTTTCATTGCTTAAAATAGACAAAATTGTTAATAAATCTAACAAAAACGCTGTATTCTAGCACAAAATACTAATTACATTATAGTTTCGACGAGAATAGCTTATTTGGAATGATTCTATGCTTCCAAACGAGTAAATTTTTAATAAACAGATGCCAAACATCATGTTTTGTCCTATAAAGACATTTTATATTGCAGTTTGTATTAAAACAAAATATTTTCGTTGATTCTTTGTTAGAAGCAGCAAACCTAACATTAAAGAATCTGAAAACTTTGTATTCGGACACAAACCACCGAATTTTGTTTCAGTTTAGACAAAAACGGTTGATTTTCGACAATATTTTGCTTTGAACAAGAAAGCTTATATCAAACTGACTAAAAACGTCTTATTTTAGCACAAAACAAAAGATTTGCGTTATAGTCTTAACGAGAGCTGTTAATTTCAAACGGTTCTATGCTTTGAAACGAGTAAACTTTCACTGTACAGAGGAAAAACATCTTATTTCGCCTTTTAAAAACGATTCATGCCACAGTTTAGATAAAAACCAATTATTTTCGTTAATTCATTGTTACAAACAAGAAACCTTACATCAAAGAAACTGAAAACCCCTTATTTAGGCACAGAAATTCGAATTACGTTTCAGTCTGGACAAAAACTGCTTATTTTAGACGATCCTTTGTTTTGAACACGAAAACTTACATTAAAAAGATTAAAAACGTCTTATTCTGGCTGAAAACTGCAAATTATATATTACTCAAGATAAAAGCAATTTATCCTGATTACTCCTTTACTTAGAATAGAGTAAACTTGTATAAAACTTAATGAAAACTTTAAATTTCGTCTCAAAGAAATAATTTACGTTATAGTTTTGACCAGCACTGTTTATTTCAAACGAAATTATGATTCGAAACTAATGAACTTTTATGGGGCAGATGCAAAACCACATATTACCATATAAAGCGTTGTTTTAAAGCAAAGTATTACCTTTTGCAACAAGAAATTTTACGTCAAAGAAACTGAAAACTTCGTATCCATACATAAATAAACGATTCCTTGCTATAAACAAGAAAAATTTTATCAAGCATATTGAAAACGTCTTATTCTCGAAAATAAGAGCAAATTATGTATCAGTTTTAACAAAAGCGGATTACTCTGTTTGATTCTATGCTTAGAGTAGAGTAAACTACTATAAAACGTAATGAAAACTCTATATTCAAGCTCAAAAGAACAAATTACGTTATAGTTTTGACAAAAAAAAATATTTCGGACGATTACATACTTCGAAGTAAGCAAACTTTAATTGAACATGTGCAAAAGCTAATACTTTGCTTTAAAATAATGATTTATGTGGTAATATGGTATTTTGCATCTGTCCTATAAAAGTTTACCCGTTTCGCTCCATTGAATCATTAGAAATAAATTATTTTGACACAACAACACAAATAATTTGTTTTTGTTTAAACTGTAACATAAGTCGCTTTTATAAAACGAACTAAGACGTTTGGCATCTGCTTAGTGAAAGTTTTCTCGTTTGGGGGCATAAAATCGTTTGAAATTAACAGTTCTGGTCAAAACTATTACGTAAATTATTTCTTTGTATCACTTTAAAGATTTGCGTTATAGTCTTGACGAGAACTGTTAATTTCAAACGATTCTATGCTTTGAAACCAGTATACTTTCACTGAACAGAGGCAAAACGTCTGATTTCGCCTTTAAAAAACGATTTATGTCACAGTTTGGATTAAAACCAATGATTTTCGTTTATTCATTGTTACAAACAAGAAACCTTACATCAAAGAAACTGAAAACCTCTTATTCAGGCCCAGAAAATCAAATTACGTTTCAGTCTGGACACAAATTGCTTATTTTAGACGATTCTTTCTTTTGAACACGAAAACTTACATTAAAAAGATTAAAAACGTCTTATTCTGGCTCAAAACTGCAAATTATGTATTACTTTGGATAAAAGCAGTTTATCCTGATTACTCCTTTGCTTAGAATAGAGCAAACTTGTATAAAACTTAATGAAAACTTTAAATTTCGTCTCAAAGAAATAATTTACGTTATAGTTTTGACCAGAACTGTTAATTTCAAACGATTTTATGCCCCCAAACGAGAAAACTTTCACTAAACAGATGCCAAACGTCTTAGTTCGTTTTATAAAAACGACATGTTACAGTTTAAACAAAAAAATTATTTTCGTTGTTGTGTCAAAATAATTTATTTCGAATGATTCAATGGAGCGAAACGAGTAAACTTTTATAGGACAGATGCAAAATACCATATTACCACATAAATCGTTATTTTAAAGCAAAGTATTAGCTTTTGCACTTGTTCAATTAAAGTTTGCTTACTTCGAAATATGTAGTCGTCCGAAATAATTTTTTTTTGTCAAAACTATAACGTAATTTGTTCTTTTGAGCTTGAATATAGAGTTTTCATTACGTTTTATAGTAGTTTACTCTACTCTAAGCATAGAATCAAACAGAGTAATCCGCTTTTGTTAAAACTGATACATAATTTGCTCTTATTTTTGAGAATAAGACATTTTCAATATGTTTGATAAAATTTTTCTTGTTTATAGCAAGGAATCGTTTAAAATAAGCTGTATTTGCCTAAACTGATACGTAATTCGATATTTGTGCATGGATACGATGTTTTCAGTTTCTTTGACGTGAAATTTCTTGTTGCAAAAGGTAATAATTTGCTTTAAAACATCGCTTTATATTGTAATATGTGGTTTTGCATCTGCCCCATAAAAGTTCATTAGTTTCGAATCATAAAATCGTTTGAAATAAACAGTGCTGGTCAAAACTATAACGTAAATTATTTCTTTGAGACGAAATTTAAAGTTTTTATTAAGTTTTATACAAGTTTACTCTATTCTAAGTAAAGGAGTAATCAGGATAAATTGCTTTTATCTAGAGTAATATATAATTTGCAGTTTTCAGCCAGAATAAGACGTTTTTAATCTTTTTAATGTAAGTTTTTGTATTCAAAACAAAGGATCGTCTAAAGTAAGCAGTTTTTGTTCAGACTGAAACGTAATTCGAATTTCTGTACCTGAATAAGGGGTTTTCAGTTACTTTGATGTAAGGTTTCATGTTTGTAACAATGAATTAACGAAAATAATTGGTTTTTATTCAAACTGTGGCATGAATCGTTTTTAAAAGGCGAAATAAGATGTTTTTCCTCTGTACAGTGAAAGTTTACTCGTTTCAAAGCATAGAACCGTTTGAAATTAACAGCACTCGTTAAGACTATAACGCAAATCTTTTGTTTTCTGCTAAAATAAGACGTTTTTAGTCAGTTTGATATAAGCTTTCTTGTTCAAAGCAAAATATTGTCGAAAATCAACCGTTTTTGTCTAAACTGAAACAAAATTCGGTGGTTTGTGTCCGAATACAAAGTTTTCAGATTCTTTAATGTTAGGTTTGCTGCTTCTAACAAAGAATCAACGAAAACATTTTGTTTTAATACAAACTGCAATATAAAATGTCTTTATAGGACAAAACATGATGTTTGGCATCTGTTTATTAAAAATTTACTCGTTTGGAAGCATAGAATCATTTCAAATAAGCTATTCTCGTCGAAACTATAATGTAATTAGTATTTTGTGCTAGAATACAGCGTTTTTGTTAGATTTATTAACAATTTTGTCTATTTTAAGCAATGAAACGAAAAGGATTAGCTGCCTTTATCCAAAGTGATACATAAATTGCTCTTTTATGCCAGATTAATACGTTTTTAGTCTGTTCGATGTAAGTTTTCTTGTTCAAAGCAAAAGATCGTCTAAAGTAAGCCGTTTTTGTTTGAACTGATGAACAATTCAGACTGAGAGTCAACAAAAATAATTTGTTTTAATCCAAACTGATAATTTTTGACCCTATAAGAGTCCTATAAGGGTCCGAGATACGCCGTTCTCGTCAAGTCTATAACGTAATTCGTTTTTTTGTGTCAGAATACGACGTTTTCTGTCTGTTTAATATAAGTTTTTAATAATAATAATAATAATAATAACAATAATAATAATAATAATAATAATAACAATAATAATAATAATAATAATAATAATAATAATAATAATAATAATAATAATAATAATAATAATAATAATAATAGAAATAAAAGTAAGCTTAGTTTTCTAAGCAAAAATGAAGCTTATTTTGTGTGTTATATGAGCGCTTTCTCATTTCTATGCAAGAAATCATCTGTGATCTGTATTTTTAGGCAAGAAATTGTCTAAAATTAATAACTCATTTTAAAACTGGTATAAAAACATTTACTATACAAAAGTTAATAATAATAATAATATTAATAATAATAATAATAATAATAATAATAATAATAATAATAATAATAATAATAATAGTAATAATAATAATAATAATAGTAATAATAATAATAATAATAATAATAATAATAATAATAATAATAATAATAATAATAATAATGATAATAATACTTATAATAATGAATTTCTTTCTAAATTAAAGCTTAGTTTTTCTAAGCAAAAATGATGCTTATTTTGTGTGTTATATGAGCGTTTTCTCATTTCTATGCAAGAGATCATCTGTGATCTGTGTTTTTAGGCAAGAAATTGAATAAAATTAATAACTCATTTTAAAACTGGTATAAAAACATTTACTATACAAAAGTTAATAATAATAATAATGATAATAATAATAATAATAATAATAATAATAATAATAATAATAATAATAATAATAATAGTAATAAAAGAAACAATAATAATAATAATAATAATAATAATAATAATAATAATAATAATGATAATAATACTTATAATAATAAATTTCTTTCTAAATTAAAGCTTAGTTTTTCTAAGCAAAAATGATGCTTATTTTGT
The DNA here is from genome assembly GCF_031307605.1 of Tribolium castaneum. Taxonomy (NCBI): domain Eukaryota; kingdom Metazoa; phylum Arthropoda; class Insecta; order Coleoptera; family Tenebrionidae; genus Tribolium; species Tribolium castaneum. Next base: position 16,210,911 of record NC_087399.1, read on the forward strand.
GTTATCTGAGCGTTTTCTCATTTCTATGCAAGAGATCATCTGTGATCTGTGTTTTTAGGCAAGAAATTGTCTAAAATTAATAACTCATTTTAAAACTGGTATAAAAACATTTACTATACAAAAGTTATAATCGGTCTTTAATAATAATAATATTAATAATAATAATAATAATAATAATAATAATAATAATAATAATAATAATAATAATAATAATAATAATAATAATAATAATAATAATAATAATAATAATAATAATAGTAATAATAATAATAAAAATAATAGTAATAATAATAATAATAATAAAAATAAAAATAATAGTAGTAGTAAAAGTAAGCTTAGTTTTCTAAGCCAAAATGAAGCTTATTTTGTGTTATATGAGCGTTTTCTCATTTCTATGCAAAAGATCATGTGTGATCTGTGTTTTAAGTTGTGTCAGAATACGCCGTTTTCTGTCTGTTTAATATAAGTTTTTAATAATAATAATAATAATAATAATAATAATAATAATAATAATAATAATAATAATAATAATAATAATAATAATAATAATAATAATAATAATAATAATAATAACAATAATAATAATAATAATAATAATAATAATAATAATAATAATAGTAATAGTAACAAAAGTAATAATAATAATAATACTTTTAAAAAGGAAAAATGGAGCTTATTTTGTGTGTTACATGAGCGTTTTCTCATTTTTATGCAAAAGATCATGTGTGATCTGTGTTTTTAGGCAATCTAAGCCATTTTATAGTTTTTAATATTTAACAAAAATTTGCTTTAAAATAAAATGTTTGAAAAACCGAAATTAAACTAAATTAATTGTGTCTAACACTTTAGTAGAGGAAAAAGGAGGAGACATAAAAGTCACTAAAGTCTTAAAGTTGTCTTTAGTCGTCATATATAATAACAATAACATTTATAATAACAATACTAATAGTACTAAATTTGCTTATATGCAAGCGCTTAATTAAGGTAACAGTTTTTTTGTTTTTTGCCTATATCTCGAAAACAGTTACTCCTATCAATTTTTACTTTTTCACCAAAATTAAAGGTGATAAAATTTCCTACAAAATAGTTATTTGCATTTTTCATGTAGAACTAACCATAAGCGAGATATAAGTTTGAAAATAATTATTAATTAAAAAAAAGTGTTTTAACAGAAAATGTCTTGTGATTTAAAATACACTTAATTTGTTGGGTCCAATACTTTATTAGAAGAAAAAGGAGGTGACATAAAAGTCACTGAAGTCTTCAGAGTCGTTTTTAAATGGTGCATTTTTGACTTCGTCTCAAACATTGAAAATTGAATTACATTTTTGTTCAGTAACAGTTACAGTTTTCTTATTGGTTTTTTGCTTATATCTCGAAAACAGTTACTTCTATCAAATTTTATCTTTCTTTCAAAATTAAAGCTGATAAAATTTCCAACAAAATAGTTATTTACATTTTTCTTGTAGGACCAAGCATAAACGAGTTATAGAGTTGGATATAAATAATATTTAACAAAAATTTGCTTTAAAATAAAATGCTTGAAAAACCGGAATTAAACTAAATTAATTGTGTCTAACACTTTAGTAGAGGAAAAAGGAGAAGACATAAAAGTCACTAAATGTTTCAGAGTCGTCTTTAGTCGTCATATTAATAACAATAACATTAATAATAATAATACTAATAGTACTAAATTTACTTATATGCAAACGCTTAATTAACGTAACATTTTTTTGGTTTCTTGCTTATATCTCAAAAACAGTTACTCCTATCAATTTTTATCTTTTTTTCAAAATTAAAGCTAATAAAATTTCCTACAAAATAGTTATTTGCATTTTTTTGTAGGACCAACCATAAGCGAGGTATAGAGTTGGATATAAATAATATTTAACAAAAATTTGCTTTAAAATAAAATGTTTGAAAAACTGAAATTAAACTAATTTAATTGTGTCTAACACTTTAGTAGAGGAAAAAGAAGAAGACATAAAAGTCACTAAAGGTTTCAACGTTGTCTTTAATCGTCATATTAATAACATTAACATTAATAATAATAATACTAATAGTACTAAATTTGCTTATATGCAAACGCTTAATTAAGGTAACAGTGTTTTGGTTTCTTGCTCATATCTCGAAAACAGTTACTCCTATCAATTTTTATCTTTCTTTCAAAATTAAAGCTGATAACATTTCCTACAAAATAGTTATTTGCATTTTTCTTGTAGGACCAACCATAAGCGAGTTATAAAGTTGGATATAAATAATATTTAACAAAAACTTGCTTAAAAATAAAATGTTTGAAATACTGAAATTAAACTAAATTAATTGTGTCTAACACTTTAGTAGAGAAAAAAGAAAAAGACATAAAAGTCACCAAAGTCTTCAGAATCGTTTTTAGTCGTCATATTAATAACAATAACATTAATAATAATAATACTAATAGTACTAAATCTGCTTATATGCAAGCGCTTTATTAAGGTAACAGTTTTTTGGTTTCTTGCTTATATCTCGATAACAGTTACTCCTATGAATTTTTGTCTTTCTTTCAAAATTAAAGCTGATAAAATATTCTACAAAATAGTTATTTGCATTTTTCTTGTAGGACCAACCATAAGCGAGTTATAGAGTTGGATATAAATAATATTTAACAAAAATTTGCTTTAAAATAAAATGTTTGAAAAACTGAAATTAAACTAATTTAACTGTGTCTAACACTTTAGTAGAGAAAAAAGGAAAAGACATAAAAGTCACTAAAGGTTTCAGAGTTGTTTTTAGTTGTCATATTAATAACAATAACATTAATAATAATAATACTAATAGTAATAAATTTGCTTATATGCAAACGCTTAATTAAGGTAACAGTGTTTTGGTTTCTTGCTTATATCTCGAAAACAGTTACTTCTATCAATTTTTATCTTTTTACTAGAATTCAAGCTGACAAAATTTCCTACAAAATAGTTATTTGCATTTTTCATGTAGGACTAACCATAAGCGAGATATATGATTGAAAATAATTAATATTTAAAAAAAAAGTGCTTTAACAGAAAATGTCTTGTGATTTAAAATACACTTAATTTATTGGGTCCAATACTTTATTAGAAGAAAAAGGAAGTGACATAAAAGTCACTGAAGTCTTCAGAGTCGTTTTTAAATGCTGCAGTTTCGTCTTCGTCTCAAACATTGAAAACCTAATTACATTTTTGTTCAGTAACAGTCACAGTTTTCTTATTGGTTTTTTGCTTATATCTCGAAAACAGTTACTCCTATCAATTTTTATCTTTTTTTCAAAATTAAAGCTGATAAAATTTCCTACAAAATAGTTATTTGCATTTTTCTTGTAGGACCAACCATAAGCGAGTTATAGAGTTGGATATAAATAATATTTAACAAAAATTTGCTTTAAAATAAAATGTTTGAAAAACTGAAATTAAACTAATTTAATTGTGTCTAACACTTTAGTAGAGGAAAAAGAAGAAGACATAAAAGTCACTAAAGTTTTCAAAGTTGTCTTTAATCGTAATATTAATAACAATAACATTAATAATAATAATACTAATAGTACTAAATTTGCTAATATGCAAACGCTTAATTAAGGTAACAGTGTTTTGGTTTCTTGCTCATATCTCGAAAACAGTTACTCCTATCGACTTTTATCTTTTTACTAAAATTCAAGCTGATAAAATTTCCTACAAAATAATTATTTGCATTTTTTATGTAGGACTAACCATAAGCGAGATATAAGATTGAAAATAATTAATATTTAAAAAAGAAGTGCTTTAACAGAAAATGTCTTGTGATTTAAAATACACTTAATTTATTAGGTCCAATACTTTATTAGAAAAAAAGGGGGTGACATATAAGTCACTGAAGTCTTTAGAGTCGATTTTAAATGCTGCATTTTCGTCTTCGTCTCAAACATTGAAAACTGAATTACATTTTTGTGCTGAAACGGTAACAGTTTTTACATTGGTTTTTTGCTTATATCTCGAAAACAGTTACTCCTATCAATTTTTATCTTTCTGTCAAAATTAAAGCTGATAAAATTTCCTACAAAATAGATATTTGCATTTTTCTTGTAGGATCAACCATAAGCGAGTTATAGAGTTGGATATAAATAATATTTAACAAAAATTTGCTTTAAAATAAAATGTTTGAAAAACTGAAATTAAACTAATTTAATTGTGTCTAACACTTTAGTAGAGGAAAAAAAAAAGGACATAAAAGTTACTAAAGGTTTCAAAGTTGTCTTTAATCGTCATATTAATAACAATAACATTAATAATAATAATACTAATAGTATTAAATTTGCTTATATGCAAACGCTTAATTAAGGTAACAGTGTTTTGGTTTCTTGCTCATATCTCGAAAACAGTTACTCCTATCAATTTTTATCTTTTTTTCAATATTAAAGCTGATAACATTTCCTACAAAATAGTTATTTGCATTTTTCTTGTGGGACCAACCATAAGCGAGTTATAAAGTTGGATATAAATAATATTTAACAAAAACTTGCCTAAAAATACTAAGCTTTAATTTAGAAAGAAATTCATTATTATAAGTATTATTATTATTATTATTATTATTATTATTATTATTATTATTATTATTATTATTACTATTATTATTATTATTATTATTACTATTATTATTATTATAATTATTATTATTATTAACTTTTGTATAGTAAATGTTTTTATACCAGTTTTAAAATGAGATATTAATTTTAGACAATTTCTTGCCTAAAAATACAGATCACAGATGATTTCTTGCATAGAAATGAGAAAGCGCTCATATAACACACAAAATAAGCTTCATTTATGCTTAGAAAAACTAAGCTTTAATTTAGAAAGAAATTTATTATTATAAGTATTATTATCATTATTATTATTATTATTATTATTATTATTATTGTTTCTTTTATTACTATTATTATTATTATTATTATTATTATTATTATTATTATTATTATTATTATTATTAACTTTTGTATAGTAAATGTTTTTATACCAGTTTTAAAATGAGTTATTAATTTTATTCAATTTCTTGCCTAAAAACACAGATCACAGATGATCTCTTGCATAGAAATGAGAAAACGCTCATATAACACACAAAATAAGCATCATTTTTGCTTAGAAAAACTAAGCTTTAATTTAGAAAGAAATTCATTATTATAAGTATTATTATCATTATTATTATTATTATTATTATTATTATTATTATTATTATTATTATTACTATTATTATTATTATTATTATTATTATTATTATTATTATTATTATTATTATTATTATTATTATTATTATTATTATTATTATTATTAACTTTTGTATAGTAAATGTTTTTATACCAGTTTTAAAATGAGTTATTAATTTTAGACAATTTCTTGCCTAAAAATACAGATCACAGATGATTTCTTGCATAGAAATGAGAAAGCGCTCATATAACACACAAAATAAGCTTCATTTTTGCTTAGAAAACTAAGCTTACTTTTATTTCTATTATTATTTTTATTATTATTATTATTATTATTATTATTATTATTATTATTATTATTATTATTATTATTATTATTATTATTATTATTATTATTGTTATTATTATTATTATTATTATTATTGTTATTATTATTATTATTATTAAAAACTTATATTAAACAGACAGAAAACGTCGTATTCTGACACAAAAAAACGAATTACGTTATAGACTTGACGAGAACGGCGTATCTCGGACTCTTATAGGGTCAAAAATTATCAGTTTGGATTAAAACAAATTATTTTTGTTGACTCTCAGTCTGAATTGTTCATCAGTTCAAACAAAAACGGCTTACTTTAGACGATCTTTTGCTTTGAACATGAAAACTTACATCGAACAGACTAAAAACGTATTAATCTGGCATAAAAGAGCAATTTATGTATCACTTTGGATAAAGGCAGCTAATCCTATTCGTTTCATTGCTTAAAATAGACAAAATTGTTAATAAATCTAACAAAAACGCTGTATTCTAGCACAAAATACTAATTACATTATAGTTTCGACGAGAATAGCTTATTTGGAATGATTCTATGCTTCCAAACGAGTAAATTTTTAATAAACAGATGCCAAACATCATGTTTTGTCCTATAAAGACATTTTATATTGCAGTTTGTATTAAAACAAAATATTTTCGTTGATTCTTTGTTAGAAGCAGCAAACCTAACATTAAAGAATCTGAAAACTTTGTATTCGGACACAAACCACCGAATTTTGTTTCAGTTTAGACAAAAACGGTTGATTTTCGACAATATTTTGCTTTGAACAAGAAAGCTTATATCAAACTGACTAAAAACGTCTTATTTTAGCACAAAACAAAAGATTTGCGTTATAGTCTTAACGAGAGCTGTTAATTTCAAACGGTTCTATGCTTTGAAACGAGTAAACTTTCACTGTACAGAGGAAAAACATCTTATTTCGCCTTTTAAAAACGATTCATGCCACAGTTTAGATAAAAACCAATTATTTTCGTTAATTCATTGTTACAAACAAGAAACCTTACATCAAAGAAACTGAAAACCCCTTATTTAGGCACAGAAATTCGAATTACGTTTCAGTCTGGACAAAAACTGCTTATTTTAGACGATCCTTTGTTTTGAACACGAAAACTTACATTAAAAAGATTAAAAACGTCTTATTCTGGCTGAAAACTGCAAATTATATATTACTCAAGATAAAAGCAATTTATCCTGATTACTCCTTTACTTAGAATAGAGTAAACTTGTATAAAACTTAATGAAAACTTTAAATTTCGTCTCAAAGAAATAATTTACGTTATAGTTTTGACCAGCACTGTTTATTTCAAACGAAATTATGATTCGAAACTAATGAACTTTTATGGGGCAGATGCAAAACCACATATTACCATATAAAGCGTTGTTTTAAAGCAAAGTATTACCTTTTGCAACAAGAAATTTTACGTCAAAGAAACTGAAAACTTCGTATCCATACATAAATAAACGATTCCTTGCTATAAACAAGAAAAATTTTATCAAGCATATTGAAAACGTCTTATTCTCGAAAATAAGAGCAAATTATGTATCAGTTTTAACAAAAGCGGATTACTCTGTTTGATTCTATGCTTAGAGTAGAGTAAACTACTATAAAACGTAATGAAAACTCTATATTCAAGCTCAAAAGAACAAATTACGTTATAGTTTTGACAAAAAAAAATATTTCGGACGATTACATACTTCGAAGTAAGCAAACTTTAATTGAACATGTGCAAAAGCTAATACTTTGCTTTAAAATAATGATTTATGTGGTAATATGGTATTTTGCATCTGTCCTATAAAAGTTTACCCGTTTCGCTCCATTGAATCATTAGAAATAAATTATTTTGACACAACAACACAAATAATTTGTTTTTGTTTAAACTGTAACATAAGTCGCTTTTATAAAACGAACTAAGACGTTTGGCATCTGCTTAGTGAAAGTTTTCTCGTTTGGGGGCATAAAATCGTTTGAAATTAACAGTTCTGGTCAAAACTATTACGTAAATTATTTCTTTGTATCACTTTAAAGATTTGCGTTATAGTCTTGACGAGAACTGTTAATTTCAAACGATTCTATGCTTTGAAACCAGTATACTTTCACTGAACAGAGGCAAAACGTCTGATTTCGCCTTTAAAAAACGATTTATGTCACAGTTTGGATTAAAACCAATGATTTTCGTTTATTCATTGTTACAAACAAGAAACCTTACATCAAAGAAACTGAAAACCTCTTATTCAGGCCCAGAAAATCAAATTACGTTTCAGTCTGGACACAAATTGCTTATTTTAGACGATTCTTTCTTTTGAACACGAAAACTTACATTAAAAAGATTAAAAACGTCTTATTCTGGCTCAAAACTGCAAATTATGTATTACTTTGGATAAAAGCAGTTTATCCTGATTACTCCTTTGCTTAGAATAGAGCAAACTTGTATAAAACTTAATGAAAACTTTAAATTTCGTCTCAAAGAAATAATTTACGTTATAGTTTTGACCAGAACTGTTAATTTCAAACGATTTTATGCCCCCAAACGAGAAAACTTTCACTAAACAGATGCCAAACGTCTTAGTTCGTTTTATAAAAACGACATGTTACAGTTTAAACAAAAAAATTATTTTCGTTGTTGTGTCAAAATAATTTATTTCGAATGATTCAATGGAGCGAAACGAGTAAACTTTTATAGGACAGATGCAAAATACCATATTACCACATAAATCGTTATTTTAAAGCAAAGTATTAGCTTTTGCACTTGTTCAATTAAAGTTTGCTTACTTCGAAATATGTAGTCGTCCGAAATAATTTTTTTTTGTCAAAACTATAACGTAATTTGTTCTTTTGAGCTTGAATATAGAGTTTTCATTACGTTTTATAGTAGTTTACTCTACTCTAAGCATAGAATCAAACAGAGTAATCCGCTTTTGTTAAAACTGATACATAATTTGCTCTTATTTTTGAGAATAAGACATTTTCAATATGTTTGATAAAATTTTTCTTGTTTATAGCAAGGAATCGTTTAAAATAAGCTGTATTTGCCTAAACTGATACGTAATTCGATATTTGTGCATGGATACGATGTTTTCAGTTTCTTTGACGTGAAATTTCTTGTTGCAAAAGGTAATAATTTGCTTTAAAACATCGCTTTATATTGTAATATGTGGTTTTGCATCTGCCCCATAAAAGTTCATTAGTTTCGAATCATAAAATCGTTTGAAATAAACAGTGCTGGTCAAAACTATAACGTAAATTATTTCTTTGAGACGAAATTTAAAGTTTTTATTAAGTTTTATACAAGTTTACTCTATTCTAAGTAAAGGAGTAATCAGGATAAATTGCTTTTATCTAGAGTAATATATAATTTGCAGTTTTCAGCCAGAATAAGACGTTTTTAATCTTTTTAATGTAAGTTTTTGTATTCAAAACAAAGGATCGTCTAAAGTAAGCAGTTTTTGTTCAGACTGAAACGTAATTCGAATTTCTGTACCTGAATAAGGGGTTTTCAGTTACTTTGATGTAAGGTTTCATGTTTGTAACAATGAATTAACGAAAATAATTGGTTTTTATTCAAACTGTGGCATGAATCGTTTTTAAAAGGCGAAATAAGATGTTTTTCCTCTGTACAGTGAAAGTTTACTCGTTTCAAAGCATAGAACCGTTTGAAATTAACAGCACTCGTTAAGACTATAACGCAAATCTTTTGTTTTCTGCTAAAATAAGACGTTTTTAGTCAGTTTGATATAAGCTTTCTTGTTCAAAGCAAAATATTGTCGAAAATCAACCGTTTTTGTCTAAACTGAAACAAAATTCGGTGGTTTGTGTCCGAATACAAAGTTTTCAGATTCTTTAATGTTAGGTTTGCTGCTTCTAACAAAGAATCAACGAAAACATTTTGTTTTAATACAAACTGCAATATAAAATGTCTTTATAGGACAAAACATGATGTTTGGCATCTGTTTATTAAAAATTTACTCGTTTGGAAGCATAGAATCATTTCAAATAAGCTATTCTCGTCGAAACTATAATGTAATTAGTATTTTGTGCTAGAATACAGCGTTTTTGTTAGATTTATTAACAATTTTGTCTATTTTAAGCAATGAAACGAAAAGGATTAGCTGCCTTTATCCAAAGTGATACATAAATTGCTCTTTTATGCCAGATTAATACGTTTTTAGTCTGTTCGATGTAAGTTTTCTTGTTCAAAGCAAAAGATCGTCTAAAGTAAGCCGTTTTTGTTTGAACTGATGAACAATTCAGACTGAGAGTCAACAAAAATAATTTGTTTTAATCCAAACTGATAATTTTTGACCCTATAAGAGTCCTATAAGGGTCCGAGATACGCCGTTCTCGTCAAGTCTATAACGTAATTCGTTTTTTTGTGTCAGAATACGACGTTTTCTGTCTGTTTAATATAAGTTTTTAATAATAATAATAATAATAATAACAATAATAATAATAATAATAATAATAACAATAATAATAATAATAATAATAATAATAATAATAATAATAATAATAATAATAATAATAATAATAATAATAATAGAAATAAAAGTAAGCTTAGTTTTCTAAGCAAAAATGAAGCTTATTTTGTGTGTTATATGAGCGCTTTCTCATTTCTATGCAAGAAATCATCTGTGATCTGTATTTTTAGGCAAGAAATTGTCTAAAATTAATAACTCATTTTAAAACTGGTATAAAAACATTTACTATACAAAAGTTAATAATAATAATAATATTAATAATAATAATAATAATAATAATAATAATAATAATAATAATAATAATAATAATAATAGTAATAATAATAATAATAATAGTAATAATAATAATAATAATAATAATAATAATAATAATAATAATAATAATAATAATAATAATGATAATAATACTTATAATAATGAATTTCTTTCTAAATTAAAGCTTAGTTTTTCTAAGCAAAAATGATGCTTATTTTGTGTGTTATATGAGCGTTTTCTCATTTCTATGCAAGAGATCATCTGTGATCTGTGTTTTTAGGCAAGAAATTGAATAAAATTAATAACTCATTTTAAAACTGGTATAAAAACATTTACTATACAAAAGTTAATAATAATAATAATGATAATAATAATAATAATAATAATAATAATAATAATAATAATAATAATAATAATAATAGTAATAAAAGAAACAATAATAATAATAATAATAATAATAATAATAATAATAATAATAATGATAATAATACTTATAATAATAAATTTCTTTCTAAATTAAAGCTTAGTTTTTCTAAGCAAAAATGATGCTTATTTTGTGTTATCTGAGCGTTTTCTCATTTCTATGCAAGAGATCGTCTGTGATCTGTGTTTTTAGGCAAGAAATTGTCTAAAATTAATAACTCATTTTAAAACTGGTATAAAAACATTTACTATACAAAAGTTATAATCGGTCTTTAATAATAATAATATTAATAATAATAATAATAATAATAATAATAATAATAATAATAATAATAATAATAATAATAATAATAATAATAATAATAATAATAATAATAATAATAATAATAATAGTAATAATAATAATAAAAATAATAGTAATAATAATAATAATAATAAAAATAAAAATAATAGTAGTAGTAAAAGTAAGCTTAGTTTTCTAAGCCAAAATGAAGCTTATTTTGTGTTATATGAGCGTTTTCTCATTTCTATGCAAAAGATCATGTGTGATCTGTGTTTTAAGTTGTGTCAGAATACGCCGTTTTCTGTCTGTTTAATATAAGTTTTTAATAATAATAATAATAATAATAATAATAATAATAATAATAATAATAATAATAATAATAATAATAATAATAATAATAATAATAATAATAACAATAATAATAATAATAATAATAATAATAATAATAATAATAATAATAGTAATAGTAACAAAAGTAATAATAATAATAATACTTTTAAAAAGGAAAAATGGAGCTTATTTTGTGTGTTACATGAGCGTTTTCTCATTTTTATGCAAAAGATCATGTGTGATCTGTGTTTTTAGGCAATCTAAGCCATTTTATAGTTTTTAATATTTAACAAAAATTTGCTTTAAAATAAAATGTTTGAAAAACCGAAATTAAACTAAATTAATTGTGTCTAACACTTTAGTAGAGGAAAAAGGAGGAGACATAAAAGTCACTAAAGTCTTAAAGTTGTCTTTAGTCGTCATATATAATAACAATAACATTTATAATAACAATACTAATAGTACTAAATTTGCTTATATGCAAGCGCTTAATTAAGGTAACAGTTTTTTTGTTTTTTGCCTATATCTCGAAAACAGTTACTCCTATCAATTTTTACTTTTTCACCAAAATTAAAGGTGATAAAATTTCCTACAAAATAGTTATTTGCATTTTTCATGTAGAACTAACCATAAGCGAGATATAAGTTTGAAAATAATTATTAATTAAAAAAAAGTGTTTTAACAGAAAATGTCTTGTGATTTAAAATACACTTAATTTGTTGGGTCCAATACTTTATTAGAAGAAAAAGGAGGTGACATAAAAGTCACTGAAGTCTTCAGAGTCGTTTTTAAATGGTGCATTTTTGACTTCGTCTCAAACATTGAAAATTGAATTACATTTTTGTTCAGTAACAGTTACAGTTTTCTTATTGGTTTTTTGCTTATATCTCGAAAACAGTTACTTCTATCAAATTTTATCTTTCTTTCAAAATTAAAGCTGATAAAATTTCCAACAAAATAGTTATTTACATTTTTCTTGTAGGACCAAGCATAAACGAGTTATAGAGTTGGATATAAATAATATTTAACAAAAATTTGCTTTAAAATAAAATGCTTGAAAAACCGGAATTAAACTAAATTAATTGTGTCTAACACTTTAGTAGAGGAAAAAGGAGAAGACATAAAAGTCACTAAATGTTTCAGAGTCGTCTTTAGTCGTCATATTAATAACAATAACATTAATAATAATAATACTAATAGTACTAAATTTACTTATATGCAAACGCTTAATTAACGTAACATTTTTTTGGTTTCTTGCTTATATCTCAAAAACAGTTACTCCTATCAATTTTTATCTTTTTTTCAAAATTAAAGCTAATAAAATTTCCTACAAAATAGTTATTTGCATTTTTTTGTAGGACCAACCATAAGCGAGGTATAGAGTTGGATATAAATAATATTTAACAAAAATTTGCTTTAAAATAAAATGTTTGAAAAACCGAAATTAAACTAAATTAATTGAGTCTAACACTTTAGTAGAGGAAAAAGAAAAAGACATAAAAGTCACTAAAAGTTTCAGAGTTGTCTTTAGTTGTCATATTAATAACAATAACATTAATAATAATAATACTAATAGTACTAAATTTGCTTATATGCAAACGCTTAATTAAGGTAACAGTGTTTTGGTTTCTTGCTTATGTCTCGAAAACAGTTACTCCTATCAATTTTTATCTTTTTACTAAAATTCAAGCTGATAAAATTTCCTACAAAATAGTTATTTGCATTTTTCATGTAGGACTAACCATAAGCGAGATATATGACTGAAAATAATTAATATTTAAAAAAAAAGTGCTTTAACAGAAAATGTCTTGTGATTTAAAATACACTTAATTTATTGGGTCCAATACTTTATTAGAAGAAAAAGGAAGTGACATAAAAGTCACTGAAGTCTTCAGAGTCGTTTTTAAATGCTGCAGTTTCGTCTTCGTCTCAAACATTGAAAACCGAATTACATTTTTGTTCAGTAACAGTCACAGTTTTCTTATTGGTTTTTTGCTTATATCTCGAAAACAGTTACTCCTATCAATTTTTATCTTTCTTTCAAAATTAAAGCTGATAAAATTTCCTACAAAATAGTTATTTGCATTTTTCTTGTAGGACCAACAATAAGCGAGTTATAGAGTTGGATATAAATAATATTTAACAAAAATTTGCTTTAAAATAAAATGTTTGAAAAACTGAAATTAAACTAATTTAATTGTGTCTAACACTTTAGTAGAGGAAAAAGAAGAAGACATAAAAGTCACTAAAGGTTTCAACGTTGTCTTTAATCGTCATATTAATAACATTAACATTAATAATAATAATACTAATAGTACTAAATTTGCTTATATGCAAACGCTTAATTAAGGTAACAGTGTTTTGGTTTCTTGCTCATATCTCGAAAACAGTTACTCCTATCAATTTTTATCTTTCTTTCAAAATTAAAGCTGATAACATTTCCTACAAAATAGTTATTTGCATTTTTCTTGTAGGACCAACCATAAGCGAGTTATAAAGTTGGATATAAATAATATTTAACAAAAACTTGCTTAAAAATAAAATGTTTGAAATACTGAAATTAAACTAAATTAATTGTGTCTAACACTTTAGTAGAGAAAAAAGAAAAAGACATAAAAGTCACCAAAGTCTTCAGAATCGTTTTTAGTCGTCATATTAATAACAATAACATTAATAATAATAATACTAATAGTACTAAATCTGCTTATATGCAAGCGCTTTATTAAGGTAACAGTTTTTTGGTTTCTTGCTTATATCTCGATAACAGTTACTCCTATGAATTTTTGTCTTTCTTTCAAAATTAAAGCTGATAAAATATTCTACAAAATAGTTATTTGCATTTTTCTTGTAGGACCAACCATAAGCGAGTTATAGAGTTGGATATAAATAATATTTAACAAAAATTTGCTTTAAAATAAAATGTTTGAAAAACTGAAATTAAACTAATTTAACTGTGTCTAACACTTTAGTAGAGAAAAAAGGAAAAGACATAAAAGTCACTAAAGGTTTCAGAGTTGTTTTTAGTTGTCATATTAATAACAATAACATTAATAATAATAATACTAATAGTAATAAATTTGCTTATATGCAAACGCTTAATTAAGGTAACAGTGTTTTGGTTTCTTGCTTATATCTCGAAAACAGTTACTTCTATCAATTTTTATCTTTTTACTAGAATTCAAGCTGACAAAATTTCCTACAAAATAGTTATTTGCATTTTTCATGTAGGACTAACCATAAGCGAGATATATGATTGAAAATAATTAATATTTAAAAAAAAAGTGCTTTAACAGAAAATGTCTTGTGATTTAAAATACACTTAATTTATTGGGTCCAATACTTTATTAGAAGAAAAAGGAAGTGACATAAAAGTCACTGAAGTCTTCAGAGTCGTTTTTAAATGCTGCAGTTTCGTCTTCGTCTCAAACATTGAAAACCTAATTACATTTTTGTTCAGTAACAGTCACAGTTTTCTTATTGGTTTTTTGCTTATATCTCGAAAACAGTTACTCCTATCAATTTTTATCTTTTTTTCAAAATTAAAGCTGATAAAATTTCCTACAAAATAGTTATTTGCATTTTTCTTGTAGGACCAACCATAAGCGAGTTATAGAGTTGGATATAAATAATATTTAACAAAAATTTGCTTTAAAATAAAATGTTTGAAAAACTGAAATTAAACTAATTTAATTGTGTCTAACACTTTAGTAGAGGAAAAAGAAGAAGACATAAAAGTCACTAAAGTTTTCAAAGTTGTCTTTAATCGTAATATTAATAACAATAACATTAATAATAATAATACTAATAGTACTAAATTTGCTAATATGCAAACGCTTAATTAAGGTAACAGTGTTTTGGTTTCTTGCTCATATCTCGAAAACAGTTACTCCTATCGACTTTTATCTTTTTACTAAAATTCAAGCTGATAAAATTTCCTACAAAATAATTATTTGCATTTTTTATGTAGGACTAACCATAAGCGAGATATAAGATTGAAAATAATTAATATTTAAAAAAGAAGTGCTTTAACAGAAAATGTCTTGTGATTTAAAATACACTTAATTTATTAGGTCCAATACTTTATTAGAAAAAAAGGGGGTGACATATAAGTCACTGAAGTCTTTAGAGTCGATTTTAAATGCTGCATTTTCGTCTTCGTCTCAAACATTGAAAACTGAATTACATTTTTGTGCTGAAACGGTAACAGTTTTTACATTGGTTTTTTGCTTATATCTCGAAAACAGTTACTCCTATCAATTTTTATCTTTCTGTCAAAATTAAAGCTGATAAAATTTCCTACAAAATAGATATTTGCATTTTTCTTGTAGGATCAACCATAAGCGAGTTATAGAGTTGGATATAAATAATATTTAACAAAAATTTGCTTTAAAATAAAATGTTTGAAAAACTGAAATTAAACTAATTTAATTGTGTCTAACACTTTAGTAGAGGAAAAAAAAAAGGACATAAAAGTTACTAAAGGTTTCAAAGTTGTCTTTAATCGTCATATTAATAACAATAACATTAATAATAATAATACTAATAGTATTAAATTTGCTTATATGCAAACGCTTAATTAAGGTAACAGTGTTTTGGTTTCTTGCTCATATCTCGAAAACAGTTACTCCTATCAATTTTTATCTTTTTTTCAATATTAAAGCTGATAACATTTCCTACAAAATAGTTATTTGCATTTTTCTTGTGGGACCAACCATAAGCGAGTTATAAAGTTGGATATAAATAATATTTAACAAAAACTTGCCTAAAAATAAAATGTTTGAAATACTGAAATTAAACTAAATTAATTGTGTCTAACACTTTAGTAGAGAAAAAAGAAAAAGACATAAAAATCACCAAAGTCTTCAGAATCGTTTTTAGTCGTCATATTAATAACAATAACATTAATAATAATAATACTAATAGTACTAAATCTGCTTATATGCAAGCGCTTTATTAAGGTAACAGTTTTTTGGTTTCTTGCTTATATCTCGAAAACAGTTACTCCTATGAATTTTTGTCTTTTTTTCAAAATTAAAGCTGATAAAATTTCCTACAAAATAGTTATTTGCATTTTTCTTGTAGGACCAACCATAAGCGAGTTATAGAGTTGGATATAAATAATTTTTAACAAAAATTTGCTTTAAAATAAAATGTTTGAAAAACTGAAATTAAACTAATTTAATTGTGTCTAACACTTTAGTAGAGGAAAAAGGAAAGGACATAAAAGTCACTAAAGGTTTCAGAGTTGTCTTTAGTTGTCATATTAATAACAATAACATTAATAATAATAATACTAATAGTACTAAATTTGCTTATATGCAAACGCTTAATTAAGGTAACAGTGTTTTGGTTTCTTGCTCATATCTCGAAAACAGTTACTCCTATCAATTTTTATCTTTTTTTCAAAATTAAAGCTGATAACATTTCCTACAAAATAGTTATTTGCATTTTTCATGTAGGACTAACCATAAGCGAGATATATGATTGAAAATAATTATTATTTAAAAAAAAAGTGCTTTAACAGAAAATGTCTTGTGATTTAAAATACACTTAATTTATTGGGTCCAATACTTTATTAGAAGAAAAAGGAAGTGACATAAAAGTCACTGAAGTCTTCAGAGTCGTTTTTAAATGCTGCAGTTTCGTCTTCGTCTCAAACATTGAAAACCGAATTACATTTTTGTTCAGTAACAGTCACAGTTTTCTTATTGGTTTTTTGCTTATATCTCGAAAACAGTTACTCCTATTAATTTTTATCTTTCTTTCAAAATTAAAGCTGATAAAATTTCCTACAAAATAGTTATTTGCATTCTTCTTGTAGGACCAACCATAAGCGAGTTATAGAGTTGGATATAAATAATATTTAACAAAAATTTGCTTTAAAATAAAATGTTTGAAAAACTGAAATTAAACTAATTTAATTGTGTCTAACACTTTAGTAGAGGAAAAAGAAGAAGACATAAAAGTCACTAAAGGTTTCAAAGTTGTCTTTAATCGTCATATTAATAACAATAACATTAATAATAATAATACTAATAGTACTAAATTTGCTTATATGCAAACGCTTAATTAAGGTAACAGTGTTTTGGTTTCTTGCTCATATCTCGAAAACAGTTACTCCTATCAATT
Organism: Tribolium castaneum; assembly: GCF_031307605.1. NCBI lineage: Eukaryota > Metazoa > Arthropoda > Insecta > Coleoptera > Tenebrionidae > Tribolium > Tribolium castaneum. The sequence continues at coordinate 16,228,333 of NC_087399.1, forward strand.
TTTATCTTTTTACTAAAATTTAAGCTGATAAAATTTCCTACAAAATAGTTATTTGCATTTTTTATGTAGGACTAACCATAAGCGAGATATAAGATTGAAAATAATTAATATTTAAAAAAGAAGTGCTTTAACAGAAAATGTCTTGTGATTTAAAATACACTTAATTTATTAGGTCCAATACTTTATTAGAAAAAAAAGGGGGTGACATATAAGTCACTGAAGTCTTCAGAGTCGATTTTAAATGCTGCATTTTCGTCTTCGTCTCAAACATTGAAAACTGAATTACATTTTGGTTTTGAAACGGTAACAGTTTTTACTTTGGTTTTTTGCTTATATCTCGAAAACAGTTACTCCTATCAATTTTTATCTTTCTTTCAAAATTAAAGCTGATAACATTTCCTACAAAATAGTTATTTGCATTTTTCTTGTAGGACCAACCATAAGCGAGTTATAAAGTTGGATATAAATAATATTTAACAAAAACTTGCTTAAAAATAAAATGTTTGAAATACTGAAATTAAACTAAATTAATTGTGTCTAACACTTTAGTAGAGAAAAAAGAAAAGGACATAAAAGTCACCAAAGTCTTCAGAATCGTTTTTAGTCGTCATATTAATAACAATAACATTAATAATAATAATACTAATAGTACTAAATCTGCTTATATGCAAGCGCTTTATTAAGGTAACAGTTTTTTGGTTTCTTGCTTATATCTCGAAAACAGTTACTCCTATGAATTTTTGTCTTTCTTTCAAAATTAAAGCTGATAAAATATTCTACAGAATAGTTATTTGCATTTTTCTTGTAGGACCAACCATAAGCGAAGTCTTCAGAGTCGATTTTAAATGCTGCATTTTCGTCTTCGTCTCAAACATTGAAAACTGAATTACATTTTTGTTTTGAAACGGTAACAGTTTTTACTTTGGTTTTTTGCTTATATTATAATCTCGAAAACAGTTACTCCTATCAATTTTTATCTTTCTTTCAAAATTAAAGCTGATAACATTTTCTACAAAATAATTATTTGCATTTTTTTTGTAAGACCAACCATAAGCGAGTTATAAAGTTGGATATAAATAATATTTAACAAAAACTTGCTTAAAAATAAAATGTTTGAAATACTGAAATTAAACTAAATTAATTGTGTCTAACACTTTAGTAGAGAAAAAAGAAAAAGACATAAAAGTCACCAAAGTCTTCAGAATCGTTTTTAGTCGTCATATTAATAACAATAACATTAATAATAATAATACTAATAGTACTAAATCTGCTTATATGCAAGCGCTTTATTAAGGTAACAGTTTTTTGGTTTCTTGCTTATATCTCGAAAACAGTTACTCCTATGAATTTTTGTCTTTCTTTCAAAATTAAAGCTGATAAAATATTCTACAAAATAGTTATTTGCATTTTTCTTGTAGGACCAACCATAAGCGAGTTATAGAGTTGGATATAAATAATATTTAACAAAAATTTGCTTTAAAATAAAATGTTTGAAAAACGGAAATTAAACTAATTTAACTGTGTCTAACACTTTAGTAGAGAAAAAAGGAAAAGACATAAAAGTCACTAAAGGTTTCAGAGTTGTCTTTAGTTGTCATATTAATAACAATAACATTAATAATAATAATACTAATAGTACTAAATTTGCTTATATGCAAGCGCTTTATTAAGGTAACAGATTTTTGGTTTCTTGCTTATATCTCGAAAACAGTTACTCCTATGAATTTTTGTCTTTCTTTCAAAATTAAAGCTGATAAAATATTCTACAAAATAGTTATTTGCATTTTTCTTGTAGGACCAACCATAAGCGAGTTATAGAGTTGGATATAAATAATATTTAACAAAAATTTGCTTTAAAATAAAATGTTTGAAAAACGGAAATTAAACTAATTTAACTGTGTCTAACACTTTAGTAGAGAAAAAAGGAAAAGACATAAAAGTCACTAAAGGTTTCAGAGTTGTCTTTAGTTGTCATATTAATAACAATAACATTAATAATAATAATACTAATAGTACTAAATTTGCTTATTTGCAAACGCTTAATTAAGGTAACAGTGTTTTGGTTTCTTGCTTATATCTCGAAAACAGTTACTCCTATCAATTTTTATCTTTTTACTAAAATTCAAGCTGATAAAATTTCCTACAAAATAGTTATTTGCATTTTTCATGTAGGACTAACCATAAGCGAGATATATGATTGAAAATAATTAATATTTAAAAAAAAAGTGCTTTAACAGAAAATGTCTTGTGATTTAAAATACACTTAATTTATTGGGTCCAATACTTTATTAGAAGAAAAAGGAAGTGACATAAAAGTCACTGAAGTCTTCAGAGTCGTTTTTAAATGCTGCAGTTTCGTCTTCGTCTCAAACATTGAAAACTGAATTACATTTTTGTTCAGTAACAGTCACAGTTTTCTTATTGGTTTTTTGCTTATATCTCGAAAACAGTTACTCCTATGAATTTTTTTCTTTCTGTCAAAATTAAAGCTGATAAAATTTCCTACAAAATAGTTATTTGCATTTTTCTTGTAGGACCAACCATAAGCGAGTTATAGAGTTGGATATAAATAATATTTAACAAAAATTTGCTTTAAAATAAAATGTTTGAAAAACTGAAATTAAACTAATTTAATTGTGTCTAACACTTTAGTAGAGGAAAAAGAAGAAGACATAAAAGTTACTAAAAGTTTCAAAGTTGTCTTTAATCGTCATATTAATAACAATAACATTAATAATAATAATACTAATAGTACTAAATTTGCTTATATGCAAACGCTTAATTAAGGTAACAGTGTTTTGGTTTCTTGCTCATATCTCGAAAACAGTTATTCCTATCAATTTTTATCTTTTTACTAAAATTCAAGCTGATAAAATTTCCTACAAAATAGTTATTTGCATTTTTTATGTAGGACTAACCATAAGCGAGATATAAGATTGAAAATAATTAATATTTAAAAAAGAAGTGCTTTAACAGAAAATGTCTTGTGATTTAAAATACACTTAATTTATTAGGTCCAATACTTTATTAAAAAAAAAAAGGGGGTGACATATAAGTCACTGAAGTCTTCAGAGTCGATTTTAAATGCTGCATTTTCGTCTTCGTCTCAAACATTGAAAACTGAATTACATTTTTGTTCTGAAACGGTAACAGTTTTTAGTTTGGTTTTTTGCTTATATCTCGAAAACAGTTACTCCTATCAATTTTTATCTTTCTTTCAAAATTAAAGCTGATAACATTTTCTACAAAATAGTTATTTGCATTTTTTTTGTAAGACCAACCATAAGCGAGTTATAAAGTTGGATATAAATAATATTTAACAAAAACTTGCTTAAAAATAAAATGTTTGAAATACTGAAATTAAACTAAATTAATTGTGTCTAACACTTTAGTAGAGAAAAAAGAAAAAGACATAAAAGTCACCAAAGTCTTCAGAATCGTTTTTAGTCGTCATATTAATAACAATAACATTAATAATAATAATACTAATAGTACTAAATCTGCTTATATGCAAGCGCTTTATTAAGGTAACAGTTTTTTGGTTTCTTGCTTATATCTCGAAAACAGTTACTCCTATGAATTTTTGTCTTTCTTTCAAAATTAAAGCTGATAAAATATTCTACAAAATAGTTATTTGCATTTTTCTTGTTGGACCAACCATAAGCGAGTTATAGAGTTGGATATAAATAATATTTAACAAAAATTTGCTTTAAAATAAAATGTTTAAAAAACGGAAATTAAACTAATTTAACTGTGTCTAACACTTTAGTAGAGAAAAAAGGAAAAGACATAAAAGTCACTAAAGGTTTCAGAGTTGTCTTTAGTTGTCATATTAATAACAATAACATTAATAATAATAATACTAATAGTACTAAATTTGCTTATATGCAAACGCTTAATTAAGGTAACAGTGTTTTGGTTTCTTGCTTATATCTCGAAAACAGTTACTCCTATCAATTTTTATCTTTTTACTAAAATTCAAGCTGATAAAATTTCCTACAAAATAGTTATTTGCATTTTTCATGTAGGACTAACCATAAGCGAGATATATGATTGAAAATAATTAATATTTAAAAAAGAAGTGCTTTAACAGAAAATGTCTTGTGATTTAAAATACACTTAATTTATTGGGTCCAATACTTTATTAGAAGAAAATGGAAGTGACATAAAAGTCACTGAAGTCTTCAGAGTCGTTTTTAAATGCTGCAGTTTCGTCTTCGTCTCAAACATTGAAAACTGAATTACATTTTTGTTCAGTAACAGTCACAGTTTTCTTATTGGTTTTTTGCTTATATCTCGAAAACTGTTACTCCTATCAATTTTTATCTTTCTGTCAAAATTAAAGCTGATAAAATTTCCTACAAAATAGTTATTTGCATTTTTCTTGTAGGACCAACCATAAGCGAGTTATAGAGTTGGATATAAATAATATTCAACAAAAATTTGCTTTAAAATAAAATGTTTGAAAAACTGAAATTAAACTAATTTAATTGTGTCTAACACTTTAGTAGAGGAAAAAGAAGAAGACATAAAAGTCACTAAAGATTTCAAAGTTGTCTTTAATCGTCATATTAATAACAATAACATTAATAATAATAATACTAATAGTACTAAATTTGCTTATATGCAAACGCTTAATTAAGGTAACAGTGTTTTGGTTTCTTGCTCATATCTCGAAAACAGTTACTCCTATCAATTTTTATCTTTTTACTAAAATTCAAGCTGATAAAATTTCCTACAAAATAGTTATTTGCATTTTTTATGTAGGACTAACCATAAGCGAGATATAAGATTGAAAATAATTAATATTTAAAAAAGAAGTGCTTTAACAGAAAATGTCTTGTGATTTAAAATACACTTAATTTATTAGGTCCAATACTTTATTAAAAAAAAAAGGGGGTGACATATAAGTCACTGAAGTCTTCAGAGTCGATTTTAAATGCTGCATTTTCGTCTTCGTCTCAAACATTGAAAACTGAATTACATTTTTGTTCTGAAACGGTAACAGTTTTTACTTTGGTTTTTTGCTTATATCTCGAAAACAGTTACTCCTAACAATTTTTATTTTTCTTTCAAAATTAAAGCTGATAACATTTCCTACAAAATAGTTATTTGCATTTTTCTTGTAAGACCAACCATAAGCGAGTTATAAAGTTATATATAAATAATATTTAACAAAAACTTGCTTAAAAATAAAATGTTTGAAATACTGAAATTAAACTAAATTAATTGTGTCTAACACTTTAGTAGAGAAAAAAGAAATGGACATAAAAGTCACCAAAGTCTTCAGAATCGTTTTTAGTCGTCATATTAATAACAATAACATTAATAATAATAATACTAATAGTACTAAATCTGCTTATATGCAAGCGCTTTATTAAGGTAACAGTTTTTTGGTTTCTTGCTTATATCTCGAAAACAGTTACTCCTATGAATTTTTGTCTTTCTTTCAAAATTAAAGCTGATAAAATATTCTACAGAATAGTTATTTGCATTTTTCTTGTAGGACCAACCATAAGCGAAGTCTTCAGAGTCGATTTTAAATGCTGCATTTTCGTCTTCGTCTCAAACATTGAAAACTGAATTACATTTTTGTTTTGAAACGGTAACAGTTTTTACTTTGGTTTTTTGCTTATATTATAATCTCGAAAACAGTTACTCCTATCAATTTTTATCTTTCTTTCAAAATTAAAGCTGATAACATTTTCTACAAAATAATTATTTGCATTTTTTTTGTAAGACCAACCATAAGCGAGTTATAAAGTTGGATATAAATAATATTTAACAAAAACTTGCTTAAAAATAAAATGTTTGAAATACTGAAATTAAACTAAATTAATTGTGTCTAACACTTTAGTAGAGAAAAAAGAAAAAGACATAAAAGTCACCAAAGTCTTCAGAATCGTTTTTAGTCGTCATATTAATAACAATAACATTAATAATAATAATACTAATAGTACTAAATCTGCTTATATGCAAGCGCTTTATTAAGGTAACAGTTTTTTGGTTTCTTGCTTATATCTCGAAAACAGTTACTCCTATGAATTTTTGTCTTTCTTTCAAAATTAAAGCTGATAAAATATTCTACAAAATAGTTATTTGCATTTTTCTTGTAGGACCAACCATAAGCGAGTTATAGAGTTGGATATAAATAATATTTAACAAAAATTTGCTTTAAAATAAAATGTTTGAAAAACGGAAATTAAACTAATTTAACTGTGTCTAACACTTTAGTAGAGAAAAAAGGAAAAGACATAAAAGTCACTAAAGGTTTCAGAGTTGTCTTTAGTTGTCATATTAATAACAATAACATTAATAATAATAATACTAATAGTACTAAATTTGCTTATATGCAAGCGCTTTATTAAGGTAACAGTTTTTTGGTTTCTTGCTTATATCTCGAAAACAGTTACTCCTATGAATTTTTGTCTTTCTTTCAAAATTAATGCTGATAAAATATTCTACAAAATAGTTATTTGCATTTTTCTTGTAGGACCAACCATAAGCGAGTTATAGAGTTGGATATAAATAATATTTAACAAAAATTTGCTTTAAAATAAAATGTTTGAAAAACGGAAATTAAACTAATTTAACTGTGTCTAACACTTTAGTAGAGAAAAAAGGAAAAGACATAAAAGTCACTAAAGGTTTCAGAGTTGTCTTTAGTTGTCATATTAATAACAATAACATTAATAATAATAATACTAATAGTACTAAATTTGCTTATATGCAAACGCTTAATTAAGGTAACAGTGTTTTGGTTTCTTGCTTATATCTCGAAAACAGTTACTCCTATCAATTTTTATCTTTTTACTAAAATTCAAGCTGATAAAATTTCCTACAAAATAGTTATTTGCATTTTTCATGTAGGACTAACCATAAGCGAGATATATGATTGAAAATAATTAATATTTAAAAAAAAAGTGCTTTAACAGAAAATGTCTTGTGATTTAAAGTACACTTAATTTATTGGGTCCAATACTTTATTAGAAGAAAAAGGAAGTGACATAAAAGTCACTGAAGTCTTCAGAGTCGTTTTTAAATGCTGCAGTTTCGTCTTCGTCTCAAACATTGAAAACTGAATTACATTTTTGTTCAGTAACAGTCACAGTTTTCTTATTGGTTTTTTGCTTATATCTCGAAAACAGTTACTCCTATGAATTTTTTTCTTTCTGTCAAAATTAAAGCTGATAAAATTTCCTACAAAATAGTTATTTGCATTTTTCTTGTAGGACCAACCATAAGCGAGTTATAGAGTTGGATATAAATAATATTTAACAAAAATTTGCTTTAAAATAAAATGTTTGAAAAACTGAAATTAAACTAATTTAATTGTGTCTAACACTTTAGTAGAGGAAAAAGAAGAAGACATAAAAGTTACTAAAAGTTTCAAAGTTGTCTTTAATCGTCATATTAATAACAATAACATTAATAATAATAATACTAATAGTACTAAATTTGCTTATATGCAAACGCTTAATTAAGGTAACAGTGTTTTGGTTTCTTGCTCATATCTCGAAAACAGTTATTCCTATCAATTTTTATCTTTTTACTAAAATTCAAGCTGATAAAATTTCCTACAAAATAGTTATTTGCATTTTTTATGTAGGACTAACCATAAGCGAGATATAAGATTGAAAATAATTAATATTTAAAAAAGAAGTGCTTTAACAGAAAATGTCTTGTGATTTAAAATACACTTAATTTATTAGGTCCAATACTTTATTAAAAAAAAAAGGGGGTGACATATAAGTCACTGAAGTCTTCAGAGTCGATTTTAAATGCTGCATTTTCGTCTTCGTCTCAAACATTGAAAACTGAATTACATTTTTGTTCTGAAACGGTAACAGTTTTTACTTTGGTTTTTTGCTTATATCTCGAAAACAGTTACTCCTATCAATTTTTATTTTTCTTTCAAAATTAAAGCTGATAACATTTCCTACAAAATAGTTATTTGCATTTTTTTTGTAAGACCAACCATAAGCGAGTTATAAAGTTGGATATAAATAATATTTAACAAAAACTTGCTTAAAAATAAAATGTTTGAAATACTGAAATTAAACTAAATTAATTGTGTCTAACACTTTAGTAGAGAAAAAAGAAAAAGACATAAAAGTCACCAAAGTCTTCAGAATCGTTTTTAGTCGTCATATTAATAACAATAACATTAATAATAATAATACTAATAGTACTAAATCTGCTTATATGCAAGCGCTTTATTAAGGTAACAGTTTTTTGGTTTCTTGCTTATATCTCGAAAACAGTTACTCCTATGAATTTTTGTCTTTCTTTCAAAATTAAAGCTGATAAAATATTCTACAAAATAGTTATTTGCATTTTTCTTGTTGGACCAACCATAAGCGAGTTATAGAGTTGGATATAAATAATATTTAACAAAAATTTGCTTTAAAATAAAATGTTTAAAAAACGGAAATTAAACTAATTTAACTGTGTCTAACACTTTAGTAGAGAAAAAAGGAAAAGACATAAAAGTCACTAAAGGTTTCAGAGTTGTCTTTAGTTGTCATATTAATAACAATAACATTAATAATAATAATACTAATAGTACTAAATTTGCTTATATGCAAACGCTTAATTAAGGTAACAGTGTTTTGGTTTCTTGCTTATATCTCGAAAACAGTTACTCCTATCAATTTTTATCTTTTTACTAAAATTCAAGCTGATAAAATTTCCTACAAAATAGTTATTTGCATTTTTCATGTAGGACTAACCATAAGCGAGATATATGATTGAAAATAATTAATATTTAAAAAAAAAGTGCTTTAACAGAAAATGTCTTGTGATTTAAAATACACTTAATTTATTGGGTCCAATACTTTATTAGAAGAAAAAGGAAGTGACATAAAAGTCACTGAAGTCTTCAGAGTCGTTTTTAAATGCTGCAGTTTCGTCTTCGTCTCAAACATTGAAAACCGAATTACATTTTTGTTCAGTAACAGTCACAGTTTTCTTATTGGTTTTTTGCTTATATCAAGAAAACAGTTACTCCTATCAATTTTTATCTTTCTTTCAAAATTAAAGCTGATAAAATTTCCTACAAAATAGTTAATTGCATTTTTCTTGTAGGACCAACCATAAGCGAGTTATAGAGTTGGATATAAATAATATTTAACAAAAATTTGCTTTAAAATAAAATGTTTGAAAAACTGAAATTAAACTAATTTAATTGTGTCTAACACTTTAGTTGAGGAAAAAGAAGAAGACAAGAAAGACAAAAATTCATAGGAGTAACTGTTTTCGAGATATAAGCAAGAAACCAAAAAACTGTTACCTTAATAAAGCGCTTGCATATAAGCAGATTTAGTACTATTAGTATTATTATTATTATTAATGTTATTGTTATTAATATGACGACTAAAAACGATTTTGAAGACTTTGGTGACTTTTATGTCTTTTTCTTTTTTCTCTACGAAAGTGTTAGACACAATTAATTTAGTTTAATTTCAGTATTTCAAACATTTTATTTTTAAGCAAGTTTTTGTTAAATATTATTTATATCCAACTTTATAACTCGCTTATGGTTGGTCCTACAAGAAAAATGCAAATAACTATTTTGTAGGAAATGTTATCAGCTTTAATTTTGAAAGAAAGATAAAAATTGATAGGAGTAACTGTTTTCGAGATATAAGCAAAAAACCAAAGTAAAAACTGTTACCGTTTCAGAACAAAAATGTAATTCAGTATTCAATGTTTGAGACGAAGACGAAAATGCAGCATTTAAAATCGACTCTGAAGACTTCAGTGACTTATATGTCACTCCCTTTTTTTTCTAATAAAGTATTGGACCTAATAAATTAAGTGTATTTTAAATCACAAGACATTTTTTGTTAAAGCACTTCTTTTTTAAATATTAATTATTTTCAATCTTATATCTCGCTTATGGTTAGTCCTACATAAAAAATGCAAATAATTATTTTGTAGGAAATTTTATCAGCTTGAATTTTAGTAAAGAGATAAAAGTTGATAGGAGTAACAGTTTTCGAGATATAAGCAAGAAACCAAAACACTGTTACCTTAATTAAGCGTTTGCATATAAGCAAATTTAGAACTATTAGTATTATTATTATTAATGTTATTGTTATTAATATGACAACTAAAGACAACTCTGAAACCTTTAGTGACTTTTATGTCTTTTCGTTTTTTCTCTACTAAAGTGTTAGACACAGTAAAATTAGTTTAATTTCAGTTTTTCAAACATCTTATTTTAAAGCAAATTTTTGTTAAATATTATTTATATCCAACTCTATAACTCGCTTATGGTTGGTCCTACAAGAAAAATGCAAATAACTATTTTGTAGAATATTTTATCAGCTTTGATTTTGAAAGAAAGACAAAAATTCATAGGAGTAACTGTTTTCGAGATATAAGCAAGAAACCAAAAAACTGTTACCTTAATAAAGCGCTTGCATATAAGCAGATTTAGTACTATTAGTATTATTATTATTAATGTTATTGTTATTAATATGACGACTAAAAACGATTCTGAAGACTTTGGTGACTTTTATGTCTTTTTCTTTTTTCTCTACTAAAGTGTTAGACACAATTAATTTAGTTTAATTTCAGTATTTCAAACATTTTATTTTTAAGCAAGTTTTTGTTAAATATTATTTATATCCAACTTTATAACTCGCTTATGGTTGGTCCTACAAGAAAAATGCAAATAACTATTTTGTAGGAAATGTTATCAGCTTTAATTTTGACAGAAAGATAAAAATTGATAGGAGTAACTGTTTTCGAGATATAAGCAAAAAACCAATAAGAAAACTGTGACTGTTACTGAACAAAAATGTAATTCAGTTTTCAATGTTTGAGACGAAGACGAAACTGCAGCATTTAAAAACGACTCTGAAGACTTCAGTGACTTTTATGTCACTTCCTTTTTCTTCTAATAAAGTATTGGACCCAATAAATTAAGTGTATTTTAAATCACAAGACATTTTCTGTTAAAGCACTTTTTTTTTTAATATTAATTATTTTCAATCATATATCTCGCTTATGGTTAGTCCTACATGAAAAATGCAAATAACTATTTTATAGGAAATTTTATCAACTTGAATTTTAGTAAAAAGATAAAAATTGATAGGAGTAACTGTTTTCGAGATATAAGCAAGAAACCAAAACACTGTTACCTTAATTAAGCGTTTGCATATAAGCAAATTTAGTACTATTAGTATTATTATTATTAATGTTATTGTTATTAATATGACAACTAAAGACAACTCTGAAACCTTTAGTGACTTTTATGTCTTTTCCTTTTTCCTCTACTAAAGTGTTAGACACAATTAAATTAGTTTAATTTCAGTTTTTCAAACATTTTATTTTAAAGCAAATTTTTGTTAAAAATTATTTATATCCAACTCTATAACTCGCTTATGGTTGGTCCTACAAGAAAAATGCAAATAACTATTTTGTAGGAAATTTTATCAGCTTTAATTTTGAAAAAATGACAAAAATTCATAGGAGTAACTGTTTTCGAGATATAAGCAAGAAACCAAAAAACTGTTACCTTAATAAAGCGCTTGCATATAAGCAGACTTAGTACTATTAGTATTATTATTATTAATGTTATTGTTATTAATATGACGACTAAAAACGATTCTGAAGACTTTGGTGACTTTTATGTCTTTTTCTTTTTTCTCTACTAAAGTGTTAGACACAATTAATTTAGTTTAATTTCAGTATTTCAAACATTTTATTTTTAAGCAAGTTTTTGTTAAATATTATTTATATCCAACTTTATAACTCGCTTATGGTTGGTCCAACAAGAAAAATGCAAATAACTATTTTGTAGGAAATTTTATCAGCTTTAATTTTGAAAAAAAGACAAAAATTCATAGGAGTAACTGTTTTCGAGATATAAGCAAGAAACCAAAAAACTGTTACCTTAATAAAGCGCTTGCATATAAGCAGACTTAGTACTATTAGTATTATTATTATTAATGTTATTGTTATTAATATGACGACTAAAAACGATTCTGAAGACTTTGGTGACTTTTATGTCTTTTTCTTTTTTCTCTACTAAAGTGTTAGACACAATTAATTTAGTTTAATTTCAGTATTTCAAACATTTTATTTTTAAGCAAGTTTTTGTTAAATATTATTTATATCCAACTTTATAACTCGCTTATGGTTGGTTCCACAAGAAAAATGCAAATAACTATTTTGTAGGAAATGTTATCAGCTTTAATTTTGGAAGAAAGATAAAAATTGATAGGAGTAACTGTTTTCGAGATATGAGCAAGAAACCAAAACACTGTTACCTTAATTAAGCGTTTGCATATAAGCAAATTTAGTACTATTAGTATTATTATTATTAATGTTATTGTTATTAATATGACGATTAAAGACAACTTTGAAACCTTTAGTGACTTTTATGTCTTCTTCTTTTTCCTCTACTAAAGTGTTAGACACAATTAAATTAGTTTAATTTCAGTTTTTCAAACATTTTATTTTAAAGCAAATTTTTGTTAAATATTATTTATATCCAACTCTATAACTCGCTTATGATTGGTCCTACAAGAAAAATGCAAATATTTATTTTGTAGGAAATTTTATCAGCTTTAATTTTGACAGAAAGATAAAAATTGATAGGAGTAACTGTTTTCGAGATATAAGCAAAAAACCAATAAGAAAACTGTGACTGTTACTGAACAAAAATGTAATTCAGTTTTCAATGTTTGAGACGAAGACGAAACTGCAGCATTTAAAAACGACTCTGAAGACTTCAGTGACTTTTATGTCACTTCCTTTTTCTTCTAATAAAGTATTGGACCCAATAAATTAAGTGTATTTTAAATCACAAGACATTTTCTGTTAAAGCACTTTTTTTTTAAATATTAATTATTTTCAATCATATATCTCGCTTATGGTTAGTCCTACATGAAAAATGCAAATAACTATTTTGTAGGAAATTTTATCAGCTTGAATTTTAGTAAAAAGATAAAAATTGATAGGAGTAACTGTTTTCGATATATAAGCAAGAAACCAAAACACTGTTACCTTAATTAAGCGTTTGCATATAAGCAAATTTAGAACTATTAGTATTATTATTATTAATGTTATTGTTATTAATATGACAACTAAAGACAACTCTGAAACCTTTAGTGACTTTTATGTCTTTTCGTTTTTTCTCTACTAAAGTGTTAGACACAGTAAAATTAGTTTAATTTCAGTTTTTCAAACATTTTATTTTAAAGCAAATTTTTGTTAAATATTATTTATATCCAACGCTATAACTCGCTTATGGTTGGTCCTACAAGAAAAATGCAAATAACTATTTTGTAGAATATATTATCAGCTTTGATTTTGAAAGAAAGACAAAAATTCATAGGAGTAACTGTTTTCGAGATATAAGTAAGAAACCAAAAAACTGTTACCTTAATAAAGCGCTTGCATATAAGCAGATTTAGTACTATTAGTATTATTATTATTAATGTTATTGTTATTAATATGACGACTAAAAACGATTCTGAAGACTTTGGTGACTTTTATGTCTTTTTCTTTTTTCTCTACTAAAGTGTTAGACACAATTAATTTAGTTTAATTTCAGTATTTCAAACATTTTATTTTTAAGCAAGTTTTTGTTAAATATTATTTATATCCAACTTTATAACTCGCTTATGGTTGGTCCTACAAGAAAAATGCAAATAACTATTTTGTAGGAAATGTTATCAGCTTTAATTTTGAAAGAAAGATAAAAATTGATAGGAGTAACTGTTTTCGAGATATAAGCAAAAAACCAAAGTAAAAACTGTTACCGTTTCAGAACAAAAATATAATTCAGTTTTCTATGTTTGAGACGAAGACGAAAATGCAGCATTTAAAATCGACTCTGAAGACTTCAGTGACTTATATGTCACCCCCTTTTTTTCTAATAAAGTATTGGACCTAATAAATTAAGTGTATTTTAAATCACAAGACATTTTCTGTTAAAGCACTTCTTTTTTAAATATTAATTATTTTCAATCTTATATCTCGCTTATGGTTAGTCCTACATAAAAAATGCAAATAATTATTTTGTAGGAAATTTTATCAGCTTGAATTTTAGTAAAAAGATAAAAATTGATAGGAGTAACTGTTTTCGAGATATGAGCAAGAAACCAAAACACTGTTACCTTAATTAAGCGTTTGCATATAAGCAAATTTAGTACTATTAGTATTAATATTATTAATGTTATTGTTATTAATATGACGATTAAAGACAACTTTGAAACCTTTAGTGACTTTTATGTCTTCTTCTTTTTCCTCTACTAAAGTGTTAGACACAATTAAATTAGTTTAATTTCAGTTTTTCAAACATTTTATTTTAAAGCAAATTTTTGTTAAATATTATTTATATCCAACTCTATAACTCGCTTATGGTTGGTCCTACAAGAAAAATGCAAATAACTATTTTGTAGGAAATTTTATCAGCTTTAATTTTGAAAAAAAGATAAAAATTGATAGGAGTAACTGTTTTCGAGATATAAGCAAGAAACCAAAAAACTGTTACCTTAATAAAGCGCTTGCATATAAGCAGATTTAGTACTATTAGTATTATTATTAATAATGTTATTGTTATTAATATGACGACTAAAAACGATTCTGAAGACTTTGGTGACTTTTATGTCTTTTTCTTTTTTCTCTACTAAAGTGTTAGACTCAATTAATTTAGTTTAATTTCGGTTTTTCAAACATTTTATTTAAAGCAAATTTTTGTTAAATATTATTTATATCCAACTCTATAACTCGCTTATGGTTGGTCCTACAAGAAAAATGCAAACAACTATTTTGTAGGAAGCTTTATCAGCTTTAATTTTAAAAGAAAGATAAAAATTGATAGGAGTAACTGTTTTCGAGATATAAGCAAAAAACCAATAAGAAAACTGTAACAGTTACTGAACAAAAATGTAATTCAGTTTTCAATGTTTGAGACGAAGACGAAAATGCAGCATTTACAAACGACTCTAAAGACTTCAGTGACCTTTCTGTCACCTCTTTTTTCTTCTAATAAAGTATTGGACCCAATAAATTAAGTGTATTTTAAATCACAAGACATTTTCTGTTGAAGCACTTTTTTTTAAATTTTAATTATTTTCAAACTTATATCTCGCTTATGGTTAGTCCTACATTAAAAATGCGATTAACTATTTTGTAGGAAATTTTATCAGCTTTAATTTTAGTAAAAAGATAAAAATTGATAGGAGTAACTGTTTTCGAGATATAAGCAAGAAACCAAAACACTGTTACCTTAATTAAGCGTTTGCATATAAGCAAATTTAGTACTATTAGTATTATTATTATTAATGTTATTGTTATTAATATTACGATTAAAGACAACTTTGAAACCTTTAGTGACTTTTATGTCTTCTTCTTTTTCCTCTACTAAAGTGTTAGACACAATTAAATTAGTTTAATTTCAGTTTTTCAAACATTTTATTTTAAAGCAAATTTTTGTTAAATATTATTTATATCCAACTCTATAACTCGCTTATTGTTGGTCCTACAAGAAAAATGCAAATAACTATTTTGTAGGAAATTTTATCAGCTTTAATTTTGAAAAAAAGATAAAAATTGATAGGAGTAACTGTTTTCGAGATATAAGCAAAAAATCAATAAGAAAACTGTGACTGTTACTGAACAAAAATGTAATTCGGTTTTCAATGTTTGAGACGAAGACGAAACTGCAGCATTTAAAAACGACTCTGAAGACTTCAGTGACTTTTATGTCACTTCCTTTTTCTTCTAATAAAGTATTGGACCCAATAAATTAAGTGTATTTTAAATCACAAGACATTTTCTGTTAAAGCACTTTTTTTTTAAATATTAATTATTTTCAATCATATATCTCGCTTATGGTTAGTCCTACATGAAAAATGCAAATAACTATTTTGTAGGAAATTTTATCAGCTTGAATTTTAGTAAAAAGATAAAAATTGATTGGAGTAACTGTTTTCGAGATATAAGCAAGAAACCAAAACACTGTTACCTTAATTAAGCGTTTGCATATAAGCAAATTTAGTACTATTAGTATTATTATTATTAATGTTATTGTTATTAATATGACAACTAAAGACAACTCTGAAACCTTTAGTGACTTTTATGTCTTTTCCTTTTTTCTCTACTAAAGTGTTAGACACAGTTAAATTAGTTTAATTTCAGTTTTTCAAACATTTTATTTTAAAGCAAATTTTTGTTAAATATTATTTATATCCAACTCTATAACTCGCTTATGGTTGGTCCTACAAGAAAAATGCAAATAACTATTTTGTAGAATATTTTATCAGCTTTAATTTTGAAAGAAAGACAAAAATTCATAGGAGTAACTGTTTTCGAGATATAAGCAAGAAACCAAAAAACTGTTACCTTAATAAAGCGCTTGCATATAAGCAGATTTAGTACTATTAGTATTATTATTAATAATGTTATTGTTATTAATATGACGACTAAAAACGATTCTGAAGACTTTGGTGACTTTTATGTCTTTTTCTTTTTTCTCTACTAAAGTGTTAGACTCAATTAATTTAGTTTAATTTCGGTTTTTCAAACATTTTATTTAAAGCAAATTTTTGTTAAATATTATTTATATCCAACTCTATAACTCGCTTATGGTTGGTCCTACAAGAAAAATGCAAACAACTATTTTGTAGGAAGCTTTATCAGCTTTAATTTTAAAAGAAAGATAAAAATTGATAGGAGTAACTGTTTTCGAGATATAAGCAAAAAACCAATAAGAAAACTGTAACAGTTACTGAACAAAAATGTAATTCAGTTTTCAATGTTTGAGACGAAGACGAAAATGCAGCATTTACAAACGACTCTAATGACTTCAGTGACCTTTCTGTCACCTCTTTTTTCTTCTAATAAAGTATTGGACCCAATAAATTAAGTGTATTTTAAATCACAAGACATTTTCTGTTGAAGCACTTTTTTTTAAATTTTAATTATTTTCAAACTTATATCTCGCTTATGGTTAGTCCTACATTAAAAATGCAATTAACTATTTTGTAGGAAATTTTATCAGCTTTAATTTTAGTAAAAAGATAAAAATTGATAGGAGTAACTGTTTTCGAGATATAAGCAAGAAACCAAAACACTGTTACCTTAATTAAGCGTTTGCATATAAGCAAATTTAGTACTATTAGTATTATTATTATTAATGTTATTGTTATTAATATTACGATTAAAGACAACTTTGAAACCTTTAGTGACTTTTATGTCTTCTTCTTTTTCCTCTACTAAAGTGTTAGACACAATTAAATTAGTTTAATTTCAGTTTTTCAAACATTTTATTTTAAAGCAAATTTTTGTTAAATATTATTTATATCCAACTCTATAACTCGCTTATTGTTGGTCCTACAAGAAAAATGCAAATAACTATTTTGTAGGAAATTTTATCAGCTTTAATTTTGAAAAAAAGATAAAAATTGATAGGAGTAACTGTTTTCGAGATATAAGCAAAAAATCAATAAGAAAACTGTGACTGTTACTGAACAAAAATGTAATTCGGTTTTCAATGTTTGAGACGAAGACGAAACTGCAGCATTTAAAAACGACTCTGAAGACTTCAGTGACTTTTATGTCACTTCCTTTTTCTTCTAATAAAGTATTGGACCCAATAAATTAAGTGTATTTTAAATCACAAGACATTTTCTGTTAAAGCACTTTTTTTTAAATATTAATTATTTTCAATCATATATCTCGCTTATGGTTAGTCCTACATGAAAAATGCAAATAACTATTTTGTAGGAAATTTTATCAGCTTGAATTTTAGTATAAAGATAAAAATTGATTGGAGTAACTGTTTTCGAGATATAAGCAAGAAACCAAAACACTGTTACCTTAATTAAGCGTTTGCATATAAGCAAATTTAGTACTATTAGTATTATTATTATTAATGTTATTGTTATTAATATGACAACTAAAGACAACTCTGAAACCTTTAGTGACTTTTATGTCTTTTCCTTTTTTCTCAACTAAAGTGTTAGACACAGTTAAATTAGTTTAATTTCAGTTTTTCAAACATTTTATTTTAAAGCAAATTTTTGTTAAATATTATTTATATCCAACTCTATAACTCGCTTATGGTTGGTCCTACAAGAAAAATGCAAATAACTATTTTGTAGATTATTTTATCAGCTTTAATTTTGAAAGAAAGACAAAAATTCATAGGAGTAACTGTTTTCGAGATATAAGCAAGAAACCAAAAAACTGTTACCTTAATAAAGCGCTTGCATATAAGCAGATTTAGTACTATTAGTATTATTATTATTAATGTTATTGTTATTAATATGACGACTAAAAACGATTCTGAAGACTTTGGTGACTTTTATGTCTTTTTCTTTTTTCTCTACTAAAGTGTTAGACACAATTAATTTAGTTTAATTTCAGTATTTCAAACATTTTATTTTTAAGCAAGTTTTTGTTAAATATTATTTATATCCAACTTTATAACTCGCTTATGGTTGGTCCTACAAGAAAAATGCAAATAACTATTTTGTAGGAAATGTTATCAGCTTTAATTTTGAAAGAAAGATAAAAATTGATAGGAGTAACTGTTTTCGAGATATAAGCAAAAAACCAATGTAAAAACTGTTACCGTTTCAGAACAAAAATGTAATTCAGTTTTCAATGTTTGAGACGAAGACGAAAATGCAGCATTTAAAATCGACTCTGAAGACTTCAGTGACTTATATGTCACCCCCTTTTTTTCTAATAAAGTATTGGACCTAATAAATTAAGTGTATTTTAAATCACAAGACATTTTCTGTTAAAGCACTTCTTTTTTAAATATTAATTATTTTCAATCTTATATCTCGCTTATGGTTAGTCCTACATAAAAAATGCAAATAATTATTTTGTAGGAAATTTTATCAGCTTGAATTTTAGTAAAAAGATAAAAGTTGATAGGAGTAACTGTTTTCCAGATATGAGCAAGAAACCAAAACACTGTTACCTTAATTAAGCGTTTGCATATTAGCAAATTTAGTACTATTAGTATTATTATTATTAATGTTATTGTTATTAATATGACGATTAAAGACAACTTTGAAATCTTTAGTGACTTTTATGTCTTCTTCTTTTTCCTCTACTAAAGTGTTAGACACAATTAAATTAGTTTAATTTCAGTTTTTCAAACATTTTATTTTAAAGCAAATTTTTGTTAAATATTATTTATATCCAACTCTATAACTCGCTTATGGTTGGTCGTACAAGAAAAATGCAAATAACTATTTTGTAGGAAATTTCATCAGCTTTAATTTTGAAAGAAAGATAAAAATTGTTAGGAGTAACTGTTTTCGAGATATAAGCAAAAAACCAATAAGAAAACTGTGACTGTTACTGAACAAAAATGTAATTCGGTTTTCAATGTTTGAGACGAAGACGAAACTGCAGCATTTAAAAACGACTCTGAAGACTTCAGTGACTTTTATGTCACTTCCTTTTTCTTCTAATAAAGTATTGGACCCAATAAATTAAGTGTATTTTAAATCACAAGACATTTTCTGTTAAAGCACTTTTTTTTTAAATATTAATTATTTTCAATCATATATCTCGCTTATGGTTAGTCCTACATGAAAAATGCAAATAACTATTTTGTAGGAAATTTTATCAGCTTGAATTTTAGTAAAAAGATAAAAATTGATAGGAGTAACTGTTTTCGAGATATAAGCAAGAAACCAAAACACTGTTACCTTAATTAAGCGTTTGCATATAAGCAAATTTAGAACTATTAGTATTATTATTATTAATGTTATTGTTATTAATATGACAACTAAAGACAACTCTGAAACCTTTAGTGACTTTTATGTCTTTTCGTTTTTTCTCTACTAAAGTGTTAGTCACAGTAAAATTAGTTTAATTTCTGTTTTTCAAACATTTTATTTTAAAGCAAATTCTTGTTAAATATTATTTATATCCAACTCTATAACTCGCTTATGGTTGGTCCTACAAGAAAAATGCAAATAACTATTTTGTAGAATATTTTATCAGCTTTGATTTTGAAAGAAAGACAAAAATTCATAGGAGTAACTGTTTTCGAGATATAAGCAAGAAACCAAAAAACTGTTACCTTAATAAAGCGCTTGCATATAAGCAGATTTAGTACTATTAGTATTATTATTATTAATGTTATTGTTATTAATATGACGACTAAAATCGATTCTGAAGACTTTGGTGACTTTTATGTCTTTTTCTTTTTTCTCTACTAAAGTGTTAGACACAATTAATTTAGTTTAATTTCAGTATTTCAAACATTTTATTTTTAAGCAAGTTTTTGTTAAATATTATTTATATCCAACTTTATAACTCGCTTATGGTTGGTCCTACAAGAAAAATGCAAATAACTATTTTGTAGGAAATGTTATCAGCTTTAATTTTGAAAGAAAGATAAAAATTGATACTAGTAACTGTTTTCGAGATATAAGCAAAAAACCAAAGTAAAAACTGTTACCGTTTCAGAACAAAAATATAATTCAGTTTTCAATGTTTGAGACGAAGACGAAAATGCAGCATTTAAAATCGACTCTGAAGACTTCAGCGACTTATATGTCACCCCCTTTTTTTCTAATAAAGTATTGGACCTAATAAATTAAGTGTATTTTAAATCACAAGACATTTTCTGTTAAAGCACTTCTTTTTTAAATTTTAATTATTTTCAAACTTATATCTCGCTTATGGTTAGTCCTACATGAAAAATGCAAATAACTATTTTGTAGGAAATTTTATCAGCTTGAATTTTAGTAAAAAGATAAAAATTGATAGGAGTAACTGTTTTCGAGATATAAGCAAAAAACCAGTAAGAAAACTGTAACAGTTACTGAACAAAAATGTAATTCAGTTTTCAATGTTTGAGACGAAGACGAAACTGCAGCATTTAAAAACGACTCTGAAGACTTCAGTGACTTTTATGTCACTTCCTTTTTCTTCTAATAAAGTATTGGACCCAATAAATTAAGTGTATTTTAAATCACAAGACATTTTCTGTTAAAGCACTTTTTTTTTAATATTAATTATTTTCAATCATATATCTCGCTTATGTTTAGTCCTACATGAAAAATGCAAATAACTATTTTGTAGGAAATTTTATCAGCTTGAATTTTAGTAAAAAGATAAAAATTGATAGGAGTAACTGTTTTCGAGACATAAGCAAGAAACCAAAACACTGTTACCTTAATTAAGCGTTTGCATATAAGCAAATTTAGTACTATTAGTATTATTATTATTAATGTTATTGTTATTAATATGACAACTAAAGACAACTCTGAAACCTTTAGTGACTTTTATGTCTTTTTCTTTTTCCTCTACTAAAGTGTTAGACTCAATTAATTTAGTTTAATTTCGGTTTTTCAAACATTTTATTTTAAAGCAAATTTTTGTTAAATATTATTTATATCCAACTCTATAACTCGCTTATGGTTGGTCCTACAAAAAAATGCAAATAACTATTTTGTAGGAAATTTTATCAGCTTTAATTTTGACAAAAAGATAAAAATTGATAGGAGTAACTGTTTTCGAGATATAAGCAAAAAACCAATAAGAAAACTGTGACTGTTACTAAACAAAAATGTAATTCAGTTTTCAATGTTTGAGACGAAGACGAAACTGCAGCATTTAAAAACGACTCTGAAGACTTCAGTGACTTTTATGTCACTTCCTTTTTCTTCTAATAAAGTATTGGACCCAATAAATTAAGTGTATTTTAAATCACAAGACATTTTCTGTTAAAGCACTTTTTTTTTAAATATTAATTATTTTCAATCATATATCTCGCTTATGGTTAGTCCTACATGAAAAATGCAAATAACTATTTTATAGGAAATTTTATCAGCTCGAATTTTAGTAAAAAGATAAAAATTGATAGGAGTAACTGTTTTCGAGATATAAGCAAGAAACCAAAACACTGTTACCTTAATTAAGCGTTTGCATATAAGCAAATTTAGTACTATTAGTATTATTATTATTAATGTTATTGTTATTAATATGACAACTAAAGACAACTCTGAAACCTTTAGTGACTTTTATGTCTTTTCCTTTTTCCTCTACTAAAGTGTTAGACACAATTAAATTAGTTTAATTTCAGTTTTTCAAACATTTTATTTTAAAGCAAATTTTTGTTAAAAATTATTTATATCCAACTCTATAACTCGCTTATGGTTGTTCCTACAAGAAAAATGCAAATAACTATTTTGTAGGAAATTTTATCAGCTTTAATTTTGAAAAAAAGACAAAAATTCATAGGAGTAACTGTTTTCGAGATATAAGCAAGAAACCAGAAAACTGTTACCTTAATAAAGCGCTTGCATATAAGCAGATTTAGTACTATTAATATTATTATTATTAATGTTATTGTTATTAATATGACGACTAAAAACGATTCTGAAGACTTTGGTGACTTTTATGTCTTTTTCTTTTTTCTCTACTAAAGTGTTAGACACAATTTATTTAGTTTAATTTCAGTATTTCAAACATTTTATTTTTAAGCAAGTTTTTGTTAAATATTATTTATATCCAACTTTATAACTCGCTTATGGTTGGTCCTACAAGAAAAATGCAAACAACTATTTTGTAGGAAATGTTATCAGCTTTAATTTTGAAAGAAAGATAAAAATTGATAGGAGTAACTGTTTTCGAGATATAAGCAAAAAACCAATGTAAAAACTGTTACCGTTTCAGAACAAAAATGTAATTCAGTTTTCAATGTTTGAGACGAAGACGAAAATGCAGCATTTAAAATCGACTCTGAAGACTTCAGTGACTTATATGTCACCCCCTTTTTTTCTAATAAAGTATTGGACCTAATAAATTAAGTGTATTTTAAATCACAAGACATTTTCTGTTAAAGCACTTCTTTTTTAAATATTAATTATTTTCAATCTTATATCTCGCTTATGGTTAGTCCTACATAAAAAATGCAAATAATTATTTTGTAGGAAATTTTATCAGCTTGAATTTTAGTAAAAAGATAAAAATTCATAGGAGTAACTGTTTTCGAGATATAAGCAAGAAACCAAAAAACTGTTACCTTAATAAAGCGCTTGCATATAAGCAGATTTAGTACTATTAGTATTATTATTATTAATGTTATTGTTATTAATATGACGACTAAAAACGATTCTGAAGACTTTGGTGACTTTTATGTTTTTTTCTTTTTTCTCAACTAAAGTGTTAGACACAATTAATTTAGTTTAATTTCAGTATTTCAAACATTTTATTTTTAAGCAAGTTTTTGTTAAATATTATTTATATCCAACTTTATAACTCGCTTATGGTTGGTCCTACAAGAAAAATGCAAATAACTATTTTGTAGGAAATGTTATCAGCTTTAATTTTGAAAAAAAGATAAAAATTGATAGGAGTAACTGTTTTCGAGATATAAGCAAAAAACCAAAGTAAAAACTGTTACCGTTTCAGAACAAAAATGTAATTCAGTTTTCAATGTTTGAGACGAAGACGAAAATGCAGCATTTAAAATCGACTCTGAAGACTTCAGTGACTTATATGTCACCCCCTTTTTTTTTTAATAAAGTATTGGACCTAATAAATTAAGTGTATTTTAAATCACAAGACATTTTCTGTTAAAGCACTTCTTTTTTAAATATTAATTATTTTCAATCTTATATCTCGCTTATGGTTAGTCCTACATAAAAAATGCAAATAATTATTTTGTAGGAAATTTTATCAGCTTAAATTTTAGTAAAAAAATAAAAATTGATTGGAGTAACTGTTTTCGAGATATGAGCAAGAAACCAAAACACTGTTACCTTAATTAAGCGTTTGCATATAAGCAAATTTAGTACTATTAGTATTATTATTATTAATGTTATTGTTATTAATATGACGATTAAAGACAACTTTGAAACCTTTAGTGACTTTTATGTCTTCTTCTTTTTCCTCTACTAAAGTGTTAGACACAATTAAATTAGTTTAATTTCAGTTTTTCAAACATTTTATTTTAAAGCAAATTTTTGTTAAATATTATTTATATCCAACTCTATAACTCGCTTATGGTTGGTCCTACAAGAAAAATGCAAATAACTATTTTGTAGGAAATTTTATCAGCTTTAATTTTGAAAGAAAGATAAAAATTGATAGGAGTAACTGTTTTCGAGATATAAGCAAAAAACCAATAAGAAAACTGTGACTGTTACTGAACAAAAATGTAATTCGGTTTTCAATGTTTGAGACGAAGACGAAACTGCAGCATTTAAAAACGACTCTGAAGACTTCAGTGACTTTTATGTCACTTCCTTTTTCTTCTAATAAAGTATTGGACCCAATAAATTAAGTGTATTTTAAATCACAAGACATTTTCTGTTAAAGCACTTTTTTTTTAAATATTAATTATTTTCAATCATATATCTCGCTTATGGTTAGTCCTACATGAAAAATGCAAATCACTATTTTGTAGGAAATTTTATCAGCTTGAATTTTAGTAAAAAGATAAAAATTGATAGGAGTAACTGTTTTCGAGATATAAGCAAGAAACCAAAACACTGTTACCTTAATTAAGCGTTTGCATATAAGCAAATTTAGTACTATTAGTATTATTATTATTAATTTTATTGTTATTAATATGACAACTAAAGACAACTCTGAAACCTTTAGTGACTTTAATGTCTTTTTCTTTTTTCTCTACTAAAGTGTTAGACACAGTTAAATTAGTTTAATTTCAGTTTTTCAAACATTATATTTTAAAGCAAATTTTTGTTAAATATTATTTATATCCAACTCTATAACTCGCTTATGGTTGGTCCTACAAGAAAAATGCAAATAACTATTTTGTAGAATATTTTATCAGCTTTAATTTTGAAAGAAAGACAAAAATTCATAGGAGTAACTGTTTTCGAGATATAAGCAAGAAACCAAAAAACTGTTACCTTAATAAAGCGCTTGCATATAAGCAGATTTAGTACTATTAGTATTATTATTATTAATGTTATTGTTATTAATATGACGACTAAAAACGATTTTGAAGACTTTGGTGACTTTTATGTCTTTTTCTTTTTTCTCTACTAAAGTGTTAGACACAATTAATTTAGTTTAATTTCAGTATTTCAAACATTTTATTTTTAAGCAAGTTTTTGTTAAATATTATTTATATCCAACTCTATAACTCGCTTATGGTTGGTCGTACAAGAAAAATGCAAATAACTATTTTGTAGGAAATTTTATCAGCTTTAATTTTGAAAGAAAGATAAAAATTGATAGGAGTAACTGTTTTCGAGATATAAGCAAAAAACCAATAAGAAAACTGTGACTGTTACTGAACAAAAATGTAATTCGGTTTTCAATGTTTGAGACGAAGACGAAACTGCAGCATTTAAAAACGACTCTGAAGACTTCAGTGACTTTTATGTCACTTCCTTTTTCTTCTAATAAAGTATTGGACCCAATAAATTAAGTGTATTTTAAATCACAAGACATTTTCTGTTAAAGCACTTTTTTTTTAAATAATAATTATTTTCAATCATATATCTCGCTTATGGTTAGTCCTACATGAAAAATGCAAATAACTATTTTGTAGGAAATTTTATCAGCTTGAATTTTAGTAAAAAGATAAAAATTGATAGGAGTAACTGTTTTCGAGATATAAGCAAGAAACCAAAACACTGTTACCTTAATTAAGCGTTTGCATATAAGCAAATTTAGAACTATTAGTATTATTATTATTAATGTTATTGTTATTAATATGACAACTAAAGACAACTCTGAAACCTTTAGTGACTTTTATGCCTTTTCGTTTTTTCTCTACTAAAGTGTTAGACACAGTAAAATTAGTTTAATTTCAGTTTTTCAAACATTTTATTTTAAAGCAAATTTTTGTTAAATATTATTTATATCCAACTCTATAACTCGCTTATGGTTGGTCCTACAAGAAAAATGCAAATAACTATTTTGTAGAATATTTTATCAGCTTTAATTTTGAAAAAAAGACAAAAATTCATAGGAGTAACTGTTTTCGAGATATAAGCAAGAAACCAAAAAACTGTTACCTTAATAAAGCGCTTGCATATAAGCAGATTTAGTACTATTAGTATTATTATTATTAATGTTATTGTTATTAATATGACGACTAAAAACGATTTTGAAGACTTTGGTGACTTTTATGTCTTTTTCTTTTTTCTCTACTAAAGTGTTAGACACAATTAATTTAGTTTAATTTCAGTATTTCAAACATTTTATTTTTAAGCAAGTTTTTGTTAAATATTATTTATATCCAACTCTATAACTCGCTTATGGTTGGTCGTACAAGAAAAATGCAAATAACTATTTTGTAGGAAATTTTGTCAGCTTTAATTTTGAAAGAAAGATAAAAATTGATAGGAGTAACTGTTTTCGAGATATGAGCAAGAAACCAAAACACTGTTACCTTAATTAAGCGTTTGCATATAAGCAAATTTAGTACTATTAGTATTATTATTATTAATGTTATTGTTATTAATATGACGATTAAAGACAACTTTGAAACCTTTAGTGACTTTTATGTCTTCTTCTTTTTCCTCTACTAAAGTGTTAGACACAATTAAATTAGTTTAATTTCAGTTTTTCAAACATTTTATTTTAAAGCAAATTTTTGTTAAATATTATTTATATCCAACTCTATAACTCGCTTATGGTTGGTCCTACAAGAAAAATGCAAATAACTATTTTGTAGGAAATTTTATCAGCTTTAATTTTGAAAGAAAGATAAAAATTGATAGGAGTAACTGTTTTCGAGATATAAGCAAAAAACCAATAAGAAAACTGTGACTGTTACTGAACAAAAATGTAATTCGGTTTTCAATGTTTGAGACGAAGACGAAACTGCAGCATTTAAAAACGACTCTGAAGACTTCAGTGACTTTTATGTCACTTCCTTTTTCTTCTAATAAAGTATTGGACCCAATAAATTAAGTGTATTTTAAATCACAAGACATTTTCTGTTAAAGCACTTTTTTTTTAAATATTAATTATTTTCAATCATATATCTCGCTTATGGTTAGTCCTACATGAAAAATGCAAATCACTATTTTGTAGGAAATTTTATCAGCTTGAATTTTAGTAAAAAGATAAAAATTGATAGGAGTAACTGTTTTCGAGATATAAGCAAGAAACCAAAACACTGTTACCTTAATTAAGCGTTTGCATATAAGCAAATTTAGTACTATTAGTATTATTATTATTAATTTTATTGTTATTAATATGACAACTAAAGACAACTCTGAAACCTTTAGTGACTTTAATGTCTTTTTCTTTTTTCTCTACTAAAGTGTTAGACACAGTTAAATTAGTTTAATTTCAGTTTTTCAAACATTATATTTTAAAGCAAATTTTTGTTAAATATTATTTATATCCAACTCTATAACTCGCTTATGGTTGGTCCTACAAGAAAAATGCAAATAACTATTTTGTAGAATATTTTATCAGCTTTAATTTTGAAAGAAAGACAAAAATTCATAGGAGTAACTGTTTTCGAGATATAAGCAAGAAACCAAAAAACTGTTACCTTAATAAAGCGCTTGCATATAAGCAGATTTAGTACTATTAGTATTATTATTATTAATGTTATTGTTATTAATATGACGACTAAAAACGATTTTGAAGACTTTGGTGACTTTTATGTCTTTTTCTTTTTTCTCTACTAAAGTGTTAGACACAATTAATTTAGTTTAATTTCAGTATTTCAAACATTTTATTTTTAAGCAAGTTTTTGTTAAATATTATTTATATCCAACTCTATAACTCGCTTATGGTTGGTCGTACAAGAAAAATGCAAATAACTATTTTGTAGGAAATTTTATCAGCTTTAATTTTGAAAGAAAGATAAAAATTGATAGGAGTAACTGTTTTCGAGATATAAGCAAAAAACCAATAAGAAAACTGTGACTGTTACTGAACAAAAATGTAATTCGGTTTTCAATGTTTGAGACGAAGACGAAACTGCAGCATTTAAAAACGACTCTGAAGACTTCAGTGACTTTTATGTCACTTCCTTTTTCTTCTAATAAAGTATTGGACCCAATAAATTAAGTGTATTTTAAATCACAAGACATTTTCTGTTAAAGCACTTTTTTTTTAAATAATAATTATTTTCAATCATATATCTCGCTTATGGTTAGTCCTACATGAAAAATGCAAATAACTATTTTGTAGGAAATTTTATCAGCTTGAATTTTAGTAAAAAGATAAAAATTGATAGGAGTAACTGTTTTCGAGATATAAGCAAGAAACCAAAACACTGTTACCTTAATTAAGCGTTTGCATATAAGCAAATTTAGAACTATTAGTATTATTATTATTAATGTTATTGTTATTAATATGACAACTAAAGACAACTCTGAAACCTTTAGTGACTTTTATGCCTTTTCGTTTTTTCTCTACTAAAGTGTTAGACACAGTAAAATTAGTTTAATTTCAGTTTTTCAAACATTTTATTTTAAAGCAAATTTTTGTTAAATATTATTTATATCCAACTCTATAACTCGCTTATGGTTGGTCCTACAAGAAAAATGCAAATAACTATTTTGTAGAATATTTTATCAGCTTTAATTTTGAAAAAAAGACAAAAATTCATAGGAGTAACTGTTTTCGAGATATAAGCAAGAAACCAAAAAACTGTTACCTTAATAAAGCGCTTGCATATAAGCAGATTTAGTACTATTAGTATTATTATTATTAATGTTATTGTTATTAATATGACGACTAAAAACGATTTTGAAGACTTTGGTGACTTTTATGTCTTTTTCTTTTTTCTCTACTAAAGTGTTAGACACAATTAATTTAGTTTAATTTCAGTATTTCAAACATTTTATTTTTAAGCAAGTTTTTGTTAAATATTATTTATATCCAACTCTATAACTCGCTTATGGTTGGTCGTACAAGAAAAATGCAAATAACTATTTTGTAGGAAATTTTGTCAGCTTTAATTTTGAAAGAAAGATAAAAATTGATAGGAGTAACTGTTTTCGAGATATGAGCAAGAAACCAAAACACTGTTACCTTAATTAAGCGTTTGCATATAAGCAAATTTAGTACTATTAGTATTATTATTATTAATGTTATTGTTATTAATATGACGATTAAAGACAACTTTGAAACCTTTAGTGACTTTTATGTCTTCTTCTTTTTCCTCTACTAAAGTGTTAGACACAATTAAATTAGTTTAATTTCAGTTTTTCAAACATTTTATTTTAAAGCAAATTTTTGTTAAATATTATTTATATCCAACTCTATAACTCGCTTATGGTTGGTCCTACAAGAAAAATGCAAATAACTATTTTGTAGGAAATTTTATCAGCTTTAATTTTGAAAGAAAGATAAAAATTGATAGGAGTAACTGTTTTCGAGATATAAGCAAAAAACCAATAAGAAAACTGTGACTGTTACTGAACAAAAATGTAATTCGGTTTTCAATGTTTGAGACGAAGACGAAACTGCAGTATTTAAAAACGACTCTGAAGACTTCAGTGACTTTTATGTCACTTCCTTTTTCTTCTAATAAAGTATTGGACCCAATAAATTAAGTGTATTTTAAATCACAAGACATTTTCTGTTAAAGCACTTTTTTTTTAAATATTAATTATTTTCAATCATATATCTCGCTTATGGTTAGTCCTACATGAAAAATGCAAATCACTATTTTGTAGGAAATTTTATCAGCTTGAATTTTAGTAAAAAGATAAAAATTGATAGGAGTAACTGTTTTCGAGATATAAGCAAGAAACCAAAACACTGTTACCTTAATTAAGCGTTTGCATATAAGCAAATTTAGTACTATTAGTATTATTATTATTAATTTTATTGTTATTAATATGACAACTAAAGACAACTCTGAAACCTTTAGTGACTTTAATGTCTTTTTCTTTTTTCTCTACTAAAGTGTTAGACACAGTTAAATTAGTTTAATTTCAGTTTTTCAAACATTATATTTTAAAGCAAATTTTTGTTAAATATTATTTATATCCAACTCTATAACTCGCTTATGGTTGGTCCTACAAGAAAAATGCAAATAACTATTTTGTAGAATATTTTATCAGCTTTAATTTTGAAAGAAAGACAAAAATTCATAGGAGTAACTGTTTTCGAGATATAAGCAAGAAACCAAAAAACTGTTACCTTAATAAAGCGCTTGCATATAAGCAGATTTAGTACTATTAGTATTATTATTATTAATGTTATTGTTATTAATATGACGACTAAAAACGATTTTGAAGACTTTGGTGACTTTTATGTCTTTTTCTTTTTTCTCTACTAAAGTGTTAGACACAATTAATTTAGTTTAATTTCAGTATTTCAAACATTTTATTTTTAAGCAAGTTTTTGTTAAATATTATTTATATCCAACTCTATAACTCGCTTATGGTTGGTCGTACAAGAAAAATGCAAATAACTATTTTGTAGGAAATTTTATCAGCTTTAATTTTGAAAGAAAGATAAAAATTGATAGGAGTAACTGTTTTCGAGATATAAGCAAAAAACCAATAAGAAAACTGTGACTGTTACTGAACAAAAATGTAATTCGGTTTTCAATGTTTGAGACGAAGACGAAACTGCAGCATTTAAAAACGACTCTGAAGACTTCAGTGACTTTTATGTCACTTCCTTTTTCTTCTAATAAAGTATTGGACCCAATAAATTAAGTGTATTTTAAATCACAAGACATTTTCTGTTAAAGCACTTTTTTTTTAAATAATAATTATTTTCAATCATATATCTCGCTTATGGTTAGTCCTACATGAAAAATGCAAATAACTATTTTGTAGGAAATTTTATCAGCTTGAATTTTAGTAAAAAGATAAAAATTGATAGGAGTAACTGTTTTCGAGATATAAGCAAGAAACCAAAACACTGTTACCTTAATTAAGCGTTTGCATATAAGCAAATTTAGAACTATTAGTATTATTATTATTAATGTTATTGTTATTAATATGACAACTAAAGACAACTCTGAAACCTTTAGTGACTTTTATGCCTTTTCGTTTTTTCTCTACTAAAGTGTTAGACACAGTAAAATTAGTTTAATTTCAGTTTTTCAAACATTTTATTTTAAAGCAAATTTTTGTTAAATATTATTTATATCCAACTCTATAACTCGCTTATGGTTGGTCCTACAAGAAAAATGCAAATAACTATTTTGTAGAATATTTTATCAGCTTTAATTTTGAAAAAAAGACAAAAATTCATAGGAGTAACTGTTTTCGAGATATAAGCAAGAAACCAAAAAACTGTTACCTTAATAAAGCGCTTGCATATAAGCAGATTTAGTACTATTAGTATTATTATTATTAATGTTATTGTTATTAATATGACGACTAAAAACGATTTTGAAGACTTTGGTGACTTTTATGTCTTTTTCTTTTTTCTCTACTAAAGTGTTAGACACAATTAATTTAGTTTAATTTCAGTATTTCAAACATTTTATTTTTAAGCAAGTTTTTGTTAAATATTATTTATATCCAACTCTATAACTCGCTTATGGTTGGTCGTACAAGAAAAATGCAAATAACTATTTTGTAGGAAATTTTGTCAGCTTTAATTTTGAAAGAAAGATAAAAATTGATAGGAGTAACTGTTTTCAAGATATAAGCAAAAAACCAATAAGAAAACTGTGACTGTTACTGAACAAAAATGTAATTCGGTTTTCAATGTTTGAGACGAAGACGAAACTGCAGCATTTAAAGACGACTCTGAAGACTTCAGTGACTTTTATGTCACTTCCTTTTTCTTCTAATAAAGTATTGGACCCAATAAATTAAGTGTATTTTAAATCACAAGACATTTTCTGTTAAAGCACTTTTTTTTTAAATATTAATTATTTTCAATCATATATCTCGCTTATGGTTAGTCCTACATGAAAAATGCAAATAACTATTTTGTAGGAAATTTTATCAGCTTGAATTTTAGTAAAAAGATAAAAATTGATAGGAGTAACTGTTTTCGAGATATAAGCAAGAAACCAAAACACTGTTACTTTAATTAAGCGTTTGCATATAAGCAAATTTAGAACTATTAGTATTATTATTATTAATGTTATTGTTATTAATATGACAACTAAAGACAACTCTGAAACCTTTAGTGACTTTTATGTCTTTTCGTTTTTTCTCTACTAAAGTGTTAGACACAGTAAAATTAGTTTAATTTCAGTTTTTCAAACATTTTATTTTAAAGCAAATTTTTGTTAAATATTATTTATATCCAACTCTATAACTCGCTTATGGTTGGTCCTACAAGAAAAATGCAAATAACTATTTTGTAGAATATTTTATCAGCTTTAATTTTGAAAAAAAGACAAAAATTCATAGGAGTAACTGTTTTCGAGATATGAGCAAGAAACCAAAAAACTGTTACCTTAATAAAGCGCTTGCATATAAGCAGATTTAGTACTATTAGTATTATTATTATTAATGTTATTGTTATTAATATGACGACTAAAAACGATTCTGAAGACTTTGGTGACTTTTATGTCTTTTTCTTTTTTCTCTACTAAAGTGTTAGACACAATTAATTTAGTTTAATTTCAGTATTTCAAACATTTTATTTTTAAGCAAGTTTTTGTTAAATATTATTTATATCCAACTTTATAACTCGCTTATGGTTGGTCCTACAAGAAAAATGCAAATAACTATTTTCTAGGAAATGTTATCAGCTTTAATTTTGAAAGAAAGATAAAAATTGATAGGAGTAACTGTTTTCGAGATATAAGCAAAAAACCAAAGTAAAAACTGTTACCGTTTCAGAACAAAAATATAATTGAGTTTTCAATGTTTGAGACGAAGACAAAAATGCAGCATTTAAAATCGACTCTGAAGACTTCAGTGACTTATATGTCACCCCCTTTTTTTCTAATAAAGTATTGGACCTAATAAATTAAGTGTATTTTAAATCACAAGACATTTTC
Organism: Tribolium castaneum; assembly: GCF_031307605.1. Taxonomy (NCBI): domain Eukaryota; kingdom Metazoa; phylum Arthropoda; class Insecta; order Coleoptera; family Tenebrionidae; genus Tribolium; species Tribolium castaneum. Next base: position 16,261,211 of record NC_087399.1, read on the forward strand.
TGTTAAAGCACTTCTTTTTTAAATTTTTAATTATTTTCAATCTTATATCTCGCTTATGGTTAGTCCTACATAAAAAATGCAAATAATTATTTTGTAGGAAATTTTATCAGCTTGAATTTTAGTAAAAAGATAAAAATTGATAGGAGTAACTGTTTTCGAGATATGAGCAAGAAACCAAAACACTGTTACCTTAATTAAGCGTTTACATATAAGCAAATTTAGTACTATTAGTATTATTATTATTAATGTTATTGTTATTAATATGACGATTAAAGACAACTTTGAAACCTTTAGTGACTTTTATGTCTTCTTCTTTTTCCTCTACTAAAGTGTTAGACACAATTAAATTAGTTTAATTTCAGTTTTTCAAACATTTTATTTTAAAGCAAATTTTTGTTAAATATTATTTATATCCAACTCTATAACTCGCTTATGGTTGGTCCTACAAGAAAAATGCAAATAACTATTTTGTAGGAAATTTTATCAGCTTTAATTTTGAAAGAAAGATAAAAATTGATAGGAGTAACTGTTTTCGAGATATAAGCAAAAAACCAATAAAAAAACTGTGACTGTTACTGAACAAAAATGTAATTCGGTTTTTAATGTTTGAGACGAAGACGAAACTGCAGCATTTAAAAACGATTCTGAAAACTTCAGTGACTTTTATGTCACTTCCTTTTTCTTCTAATAAAGTATTGGACCCAATAAATTAAGTGTATTTTAAATCACAAGACATTTTCTGTTAAAGCACTTTTTTTTTAAATATTAATTATTTTCAATCATATATCTCGCTTATGGTTAGTCCTACATGAAAAATGCAAATAATTATTTTGTAGGAAATTTTATCAGCTTGAATTTTAGTAAAAAGATAAAAATTGATAGGAGTAACTGTTTTCGAGATATAAGCAAGAAACCAAAACACTGTTACCTTAATTAAGCGTTTGCATATAAGCAAATTTAGTACTATTAGTATTATTATTATTAATGTTATTGTTATTAATATGACAACTAAAGACAACTCTGAAACCTTTAGTGACTTTTATGTCTTTTCCTTTTTTCTCTACTAATGTGTTAGACACAGTTAATTTAGTTTAATTTCAGTTTTTCAAACATTTTATTTTATAGCAAATTTTTGTTAAATATTATTTATATCCAACTCTATAACTCGCTTATGGTTGGTCCTACAAAAAAATGCAGATAACTATTTTGTAGGAAATTTTATTAGCTTTAATTTTGAAAAAAAGATAAAAATTGATAGGAGTAACTGTTTTCGAGATATAAGCAAGAAACCAAAAAAATGTTACGTTAATTAAGCGTTTGCATATAAGCAAATTTAGTACTATTAGTATTATTATTATTAATGTTATTGTTATTAATATGACGACTAAAGACGACTCTGAAACATTTAGTGACTTTTATGTCTTCTCCTTTTTCCTCTACTAAAGTGTTAGACACAATTAATTTAGTTTAATTCCGGTTTTTCAAGCATTTTATTTTAAAGCAAATTTTTGTTAAATATTATTTATATCCAACTCTATAACTCGTTTATGCTTGGTCCTACAAGAAAAATGTAAATAACTATTTTGTTGGAAATTTTATCAGCTTTAATTTTGAAAGAAAGATAAAATTTGATAGGAGTAACTGTTTTCGAGATATAAGCAAAAAACCAATAAGAAAACTGTAACTGTTACTGAACAAAAATGTAATTCAGTTTTCAATGTTTGAGACGAAGTCAAAAATGCAGCAATTAAAAGCGACTCTGAAGACTTCAGTGACTTTTATGTCACCTCCTTTTTCTTCTAATAAAGTATTGGACCCAACAAATTAAGTGTATTTTAAATCACAAGACATTTTCTGTTAAAACACTTTTTTTTAATTAATAATTATTTTCAAACTTATATCTCGCTTATGGTTAGTTCTACATGAAAAATGCAAATAACTATTTTGTAGGAAATTTTATCACCTTTAATTTTGGTGAAAAAGTAAAAATTGATAGGAGTAACTGTTTTCGAGATATAGGCAAAAAACAAAAAAACTGTTACCTTAATTAAGCGCTTGCATATAAGCAAATTTAGTACTACTAGTATTGTTATTATAAATGTTATTGTTATTAATATGACGACTAAAGACAACTTTAAGACATTAGTGACTTTTATGTCTCCTCCTTTTTCCTCTACTAAAGTGTTAGACACAATTAATTTAGTTTAATTTCGGTTTTTCAAACATTTTATTTTAAAGCAAATTTTTGTTAAATATTAAAAACTATAAAATGGCTTAGATTGCCTAAAAACACAGATCACACATGATCTTTTGCATAAAAATGAGAAAACGCTCATGTAACACACAAAATAAGCTCCATTTTTCCTTTTTAAAAGTATTATTATTATTATTACTTTTGTTACTATTACTATTATTATTATTATTATTATTATTATTATTATTGTTATTATTATTATTATTATTATTATTATTGCTTAATTAAGGTAACAGTGTTTTGGTTTCTTGCTTATATCTCGAAAACAGTTAATCCAATCAATTTTTATCTTTTTACTAAAATTCAAGCTGATAAAATTTCCTACAAAATAGTTATTTGCATTTTTCATGTAGGACTAACCATAAGCGAGATATATGATTGAAAATAATTAATATTTAAAAAAAAAGTGCTTTAACAGAAAATGTCTTGTGATTTAAAATACACTTAATTTATTGGGTCCAATACTTTATTAGAAGAAAAAGGAAGTGACATAAAAGTCACTGAAGTCTTCAGAGTCGTTTTTAAATGCTGCAGTTTCGTCTTCGTCTCAAACATTGAAAACCGAATTACATTTTTGTTCAGTAACAGTCACAGTTTTCTTATTGATTTTTTGCTTATATCTCGAAAACAGTTACTCCTATCAATTTTTATCTTTTTTTCAAAATTAAAGCTGATAAAATTTCCTACAAAATAGTTATTTGCATTTTTCTTGTAGGACCAACAATAAGCGAGTTATAGAGTTGGATATAAATAATATTTAACAAAAATTTGCTTTAAAATAAAATGTTTGAAAAACTGAAATTAAACTAATTTAATTGTGTCTAACACTTTAGTAGAGGAAAAAGAAGAAGACATAAAAGTCACTAAAGGTTTCAAAGTTGTCTTTAATCGTAATATTAATAACAATAACATTAATAATAATAATACTAATAGTACTAAATTTGCTTATATGCAAACGCTTAATTAAGGTAACAGTGTTTTGGTTTCTTGCTTATATCTCGAAAACAGTTACTCCTATCAATTTTTATCTTTTTACTAAAATTAAAGCTGATAAAATTTCCTACAAAATAGTTAATTGCATTTTTAATGTAGGACTAACCATAAGCGAGATATAAGTTTGAAAATAATTAAAATTTAAAAAAAAGTGCTTCAACAGAAAATGTCTTGTGATTTAAAATACACTTAATTTATTGGGTCCAATACTTTATTAGAAGAAAAAAGAGGTGACAGAAAGGTCACTGAAGTCTTTAGAGTCGTTTGTAAATGCTGCATTTTCGTCTTCGTCTCAAACATTGAAAACTGAATTACATTTTTGTTCAGTAACTGTTACAGTTTTCTTATTGGTTTTTTGCTTATATCTCGAAAACAGTTACTCCTATCAATTTTTATCTTTCTTTTAAAATTAAAGCTGATAAAGCTTCCTACAAAATAGTTGTTTGCATTTTTCTTGTAGGACCAACCATAAGCGAGTTATAGAGTTGGATATAAATAATATTTAACAAAAATTTGCTTTAAATAAAATGTTTGAAAAACCGAAATTAAACTAAATTAATTGAGTCTAACACTTTAGTAGAGAAAAAAGAAAAAGACATAAAAGTCACCAAAGTCTTCAGAATCGTTTTTAGTCGTCATATTAATAACAATAACATTATTAATAATAATACTAATAGTACTAAATCTGCTTATATGCAAGCGCTTTATTAAGGTAACAGTTTTTTGGTTTCTTGCTTATATCTCGAAAACAGTTACTCCTATCAATTTTTATCTTTTTTTCAAAATTAAAGCTGATAAAATTTCCTACAAAATAGTTATTTGCATTTTTCTTGTAGGACCAACCATAAGCGAGTTATAGAGTTGGATATAAATAATATTTAACAAAAATTTGCTTTAAAATAAAATGTTTGAAAAACTGAAATTAAACTAATTTAATTGTGTCTAACACTTTAGTAGAGGAAAAAGAAGAAGACATAAAAGTCACTAAAGGTTTCAAAGTTGTCTTTAATCGTCATATTAATAACAATAACATTAATAATAATAATACTAATAGTACTAAATTTGCTTATATGCAAACGCTTAATTAAGGTAACAGTGTTTTGGTTTCTTGCTCATATCTCGAAAACAGTTACTCCTATCAATTTTTATCTTTTTACTAAAATTCAAGCTGATAAAATTTCCTACAAAATAATTATTTGCATTTTTTATGTAGGACTAACCATAAGCGAGATATAAGATTGAAAATAATTAATATTTAAAAAAGAAGTGCTTTAACAGAAAATGTCTTGTGATTTAAAATACACTTAATTTATTAGGTCCAATACTTTATTAGAAAAAAAGGGGGTGACATATAAGTCACTGAAGTCTTCAGAGTCGATTTTAAATGCTGCATTTTCGTCTTCGTCTCAAACATTGAAAACTGAATTATATTTTTGTTCTGAAACGGTAACAGTTTTTACTTTGGTTTTTTGCTTATATCTCGAAAACAGTTACTCCTATCAATTTTTATCTTTCTTTCAAAATTAAAGCTGATAACATTTCCTACAAAATAGTTATTTGCATTTTTCTTGTAGGACCAACCATAAGCGAGTTATAAAGTTGGATATAAATAATATTTAACAAAAACTTGCTTAAAAATAAAATGTTTGAAATACTGAAATTAAACTAAATTAATTGTGTCTAACACTTTAGTAGAGAAAAAAGAAAAAGACATAAAAGTCACCAAAGTCTTCAGAATCGTTTTTAGTCGTCATATTAATAACAATAACATTAATAATAATAATACTAATAGTACTAAATCTGCTTATATGCAAGCGCTTTATTAAGGTAACAGTTTTTTGGTTTCTTGCTTATATCTCGAAAACAGTTACTCCTATGAATTTTTGTCTTTCTTTCAAAATCAAAGCTGATAAAATATTCTACAAAATAGTTATTTGCATTTTTCTTGTAGGACCAACCATAAGCGAGTTATAGAGTTAGATATAAATAATATTTAACAAAAATTTGCTTTAAAATAAAATGTTTGAAAAACTGAAATTAAACTAATTTTACTGTGTCTAACACTTTAGTAGAGAAAAAACGAAAAGACATAAAAGTCACTAAAGGTTTCAGAGTTGTCTTTAGTTGTCATATTAATAACAATAACATTAATAATAATAATACTAATAGTTCTAAATTTGCTTATATGCAAACGCTTAATTAAGGTAACAGTGTTTTGGTTTCTTGCTTATATCTCGAAAACAGTTACTCCTATCAATTTTTATCTTTTTACTAAAATTCAAGCTGATAAAATTTCCTACAAAATAGTTATTTGCATTTTTCATGTAGGACTAACCATAAGCGAGATATATGATTGAAAATAATTAATATTTAAAAAAAAAGTGCTTTAACAAAAAATGTCTTGTGATTTAAAATACACTTAATTTATTGGGTCCAATACTTTATTAGAAGAAAAAGGAAGTGACATAAAAGTCACTGAAGTCTTCAGAGTCGTTTTTAAATGCTGCAGTTTCGTCTTCGTCTCAAACATTGAAAACCGAATTACATTTTTGTTCAGTAACAGTCACAGTTTTCTTATTGGTTTTTTGCTTATATCTCGAAAACAGTTACTCCTATCAATTTTTATCTTTCTTTCAAAATTAAAGCTGATAAAATTTCCTACAAAATAGTTATTTGCATTTTTCTTGTACGACCAACCATAAGCGAGTTATAGAGTTGGATATAAATAATATTTAACAAAAATTTGCTTTAAAATAAAATGTTTGAAAAACTGAAATTAAACTAATTTAATTGTGTCTAACACTTTAGTAGAGGAAAAAGAAGAAGACATAAAAGTCACTAAAGGTTTCAAAGTTGTCTTTAATCGTCATATTAATAACAATAACATTAATAATAATAATACTAATAGTACTAAATTTGCTTATATGCAAACGCTTAATTAAGGTAACAGTGTTTTGGTTTCTTGCTCATATCTCGAAAACAGTTACTCCTATCAATTTTTATCTTTTTACTAAAATTCAAGCTGATAAAATTTCCTACAAAATAATTATTTGCATTTTTTATGTAGGACTAACCATAAGCGAGATATAAGATTGAAAATAATTAATATTTAAAAAAGAAGTGCTTTAACAGAAAATGTCTTGTGATTTAAAATACACTTAATTTATTAGGTCCAATACTTTATTAGAAAAAAAGGGGGTGACATATAAGTCACTGAAGTCTTCAGAGTCGATTTTAAATGCTGCATTTTCGTCTTCGTCTTAAACATTGAAAACTGAATTATATTTTTGTTCTGAAACGGTAACAGTTTTTACTTTGGTTTTTTGCTTATATCTCGAAAACAGTTACTCCTATCAATTTTTATCTTTCTTTCAAAATTAAAGCTGATAACATTTCCTACAAAATAGTTATTTGCATTTTTCTTGTAGGACCAACCATAAGCGAGTTATAAAGTTGGATATAAATAATATTTAACAAAAACTTGCTTAAAAATAAAATGTTTGAAATACTGAAATTAAACTAAATTAATTGTGTCTAACACTTTAGTAGAGAAAAAAGAAAAAGACATAAAAGTCACCAAAGTCTTCAGAATCGTTTTTAGTCGTCATATTAATAACAATAACATTAATAATAATAATACTAATAGTACTAAATCTGCTTATATGCAAGCGCTTTATTAAGGTAACAGTTTTTTGGTTTCTTGCTTATATCTCGAAAACAGTTACTCCTATGAATTTTTGTCTTTCTTTCAAAATCAAAGCTGATAATATATTCTACAAAATAGTTATTTGCATTTTTCTTGTAGGACCAACCATAAGCGACTTATAGCGTTGGATATAAATAATATTTAACAAAAATTTGCTTTAAAATAAAATGTTTGAAAAACTGAAATTAAACTAATTTTACTGTGTCTAACACTTTAGTAGAGAAAAAACGAAAAGACATAAAAGTCACTAAAGGTTTCAGAGTTGTCTTTAGTTGTCATATTAATAACAATAACATTAATAATAATAATACTAATAGTTCTAAATTTGCTTATATGCAAACGCTTAATTAAGGTAACAGTGTTTTGGTTTCTTGCTTATATCTCGAAAACAGTTACTCCTATCAATTTTTATCTTTTTACTAAAATTCAAGCTGATAAAATTTCCTACAAAATAGTTATTTGCATTTTTCATGTAGGACTAACCATAAGCGAGATATATGATTGAAAATAATTAATATTTAAAAAAAAAGTGCTTTAACAAAAAATGTCTTGTGATTTAAAATACACTTAATTTATTGGGTCCAATACTTTATTAGAAGAAAAAAGAAGTGACATAAAAGTCACTGAAGTCTTCAGAGTCGTTTTTAAATGCTGCAGTTTCGTCTTCGTCTCAAACATTGAAAACCGAATTACATTTTTGTTCAGTAACAGTCACAGTTTTCTTATTAGTTTTTTGCTTATATCTCGAAAACAGTTACTCCTATCAATTTTTATCTTTCTTTTAAAATTAAAGCTGATAAAGCTTCCTACAAAATAGTTGTTTGCATTTTTCTTGTAGGACCAACCATAAGCGAGTTATAGAGTTGGATATAAATAATATTTAACAAAAATTTGCTTTAAATAAAATGTTTGAAAAACCGAAATTAAACTAAATTAATTGAGTCTAACACTTTAGTAGAGAAAAAAGAAAAAGACATAAAAGTCACCAAAGTCTTCAGAATCGTTTTTAGTCGTCATATTAATAACAATAACATTATTAATAATAATACTAATAGTACTAAATCTGCTTATATGCAAGCGCTTTATTAAGGTAACAGTTTTTTGGTTTCTTGCTTATATCTCGAAAACAGTTACTCCTATCAATTTTTATCTTTTTTTCAAAATTAAAGCTGATAAAATTTCCTACAAAATAGTTATTTGCATTTTTCTTGTAGGACCAACCATAAGCGAGTTATAGAGTTGGATATAAATAATATTTAACAAAAATTTGCTTTAAAATAAAATGTTTGAAAAACTGAAATTAAACTAATTTAATTGTGTCTAACACTTTAGTAGAGGAAAAAGAAGAAGACATAAAAGTCACTAAAGGTTTCAAAGTTGTCTTTAATCGTCATATTAATAACAATAACATTAATAATAATAATACTAATAGTACTAAATTTGCTTATATGCAAACGCTTAATTAAGGTAACAGTGTTTTGGTTTCTTGCTCATATCTCGAAAACAGTTACTCCTATCAATTTTTATCTTTTTACTAAAATTCAAGCTGATAAAATTTCCTACAAAATAATTATTTGCATTTTTTATGTAGGACTAACCATAAGCGAGATATAAGATTGAAAATAATTAATATTTAAAAAAGAAGTGCTTTAACAGAAAATGTCTTGTGATTTAAAATACACTTAATTTATTAGGTCCAATACTTTATTAGAAAAAAAGGGGGTGACATATAAGTCACTGAAGTCTTCAGAGTCGATTTTAAATGCTGCATTTTCGTCTTCGTCTCAAACATTGAAAACTGAATTATATTTTTGTTCTGAAACGGTAACAGTTTTTACTTTGGTTTTTTGCTTATATCTCGAAAACAGTTACTCCTATCAATTTTTATCTTTCTTTCAAAATTAAAGCTGATAACATTTCCTACAAAATAGTTATTTGCATTTTTCTTGTAGGACCAACCATAAGCGAGTTATAAAGTTGGATATAAATAATATTTAACAAAAACTTGCTTAAAAATAAAATGTTTGAAATACTGAAATTAAACTAAATTAATTGTGTCTAACACTTTAGTAGAGAAAAAAGAAAAAGACATAAAAGTCACCAAAGTCTTCAGAATCGTTTTTAGTCGTCATATTAATAACAATAACATTAATAATAATAATACTAATAGTACTAAATCTGCTTATATGCAAGCGCTTTATTAAGGTAACAGTTTTTTGGTTTTTTGCTTATATCTCGAAAACAGTTACTCCTATCAATTTTTATCTTTCTTTTAAAATTAAAGCTGATAAAGCTTCCTACAAAATAGTTGTTTGCATTTTTCTTGTAGGACCAACCATAAGCGAGTTATAGAGTTGGATATAAATAATATTTAACAAAAATTTGCTTTAAATAAAATGTTTGAAAAACCGAAATTAAACTAAATTAATTGAGTCTAACACTTTAGTAGAGAAAAAAGAAAAAGACATAAAAGTCACCAAAGTCTTCAGAATCGTTTTTAGTCGTCATATTAATAACAATAACATTATTAATAATAATACTAATAGTACTAAATCTGCTTATATGCAAGCGCTTTATTAAGGTAACAGTTTTTTGGTTTCTTGCTTATATCTCGAAAACAGTTACTCCTATCAATTTTTATCTTTTTTTCAAAATTAAAGCTGATAAAATTTCCTACAAAATAAATAAGTGCATTTTTCTTGTAGGACCAACCATAAGCGAGTTATAGAGTTGGATATAAATAATATTTAACAAAAATTTGCTTTAAAATAAAATGTTTGAAAAACTGAAATTAAACTAATTTAATTGTGTCTAACACTTTAGTCGAGGAAAAAGAAGAAGACATAAAAGTCACTAAAGGTTTCAAAGTTGTCTTTAATCGTCATATTAATAACAATAACATTAATAATAATAATACTAATAGTACTAAATTTGCTTATATGCAAACGCTTAATTAAGGTAACAGTGTTTTGGTTTCTTGCTCATATCTCGAAAACAGTTACTCCTATCAATTTTTATCTTTCTTTCAAAATTAAAGCTGATAACATTTCCTACAAAATAGTTATTTGCATTTTTCTTGTGGGACCAACCATAAGCGAGTTATAAAGTTGGATATAAATAATATTTAACAAAAACTTGCTTAAAAATAAAATGTTTGAAATACTGAAATTAAACTAAATTAATTGTGTCTAACACTTTAGTAGAGAAAAAAGAAAAAGACACAAAAGTCACCAAAGTCTTCAGAATCGTTTTTAGTCGTCATATTAATAACAATAACATTAATAATAATATTACTAATAGTACTAAATCTGCTTATATGCAAGCGCTTTATTAAGGTAACAGTTTTTTGGTTTCTTGCTTATATCTCGAAAACAGTTACTCCAATGAATTTTTGTCTTTTTTTCAAAATTAAAGCTGATAAAATTTCCTACAAAATAGTTATTTGCATTTTTCTTGTAGGACCAACCATAAGCGAGTTATAGAGTTGGATATAAATACTTTTTAACAAAAATTTGCTTTAAAATAAAATGTTTGAAAATCTGAAATTAAACTAATTTAATTGTGTCTAACACTTTAGTAGAGGAAAAAGGAAAAGACATAAAAGTCACTAAAGGTTTCAGAGTTGTCTTTAGTTGTCATATTAATAACAATAACATTAATAATAATAATACTAATAGTACTAAATTTGCTTATATGCAAACGCTTAATTAAGGTAACAGTGTTTTGGTTTCTTGCTTATATCTCGAAAACAGTTACTCCAATGAATTTTTGTCTTTTTTTCAAAATTAAAGCTGATAAAATTTCCTACAAAATAGTTATTTGCATTTTTCATGTAGGACTAACCATAAGCGAGATATATGATTGAAAATAATTAATATTTAAAAAAAAAGTGCTTTAACAGAAAATGTCTTGTGATTTAAAATACACTTAATTTATTGGGTCCAATACTTTATTAGAAGAAAAAGGAAGTGACATAAAAGTCACTGAAGTCTTCAGAGTCGTTTTTAAATGCTGCAGTTTCGTCTTCGTCTCAAACATTGAAAACTGAATTACATTTTTGTTCAGTAACAGTCACAGTTTTCTTATTGGTTTTTTGCTTATATCTCGAAAACAGTTACTCCTATCAATTTTTATCTTTCTTTCAAAATTAAAGCTGATAACATTTCCTACAAAATAGTTATTTGCATTTTTCTTGTAGGACCAACCATAAGCGAGTTATAAAGTTGGATATAAATAATATTTAACAAAAACTTGCTTAAAAATAAAATGTTTGAAATACTGAAATTAAACTAAATTAATTGTGTCTAACACTTTAGTAGAGAAAAAAGAAAAAGACATAAAAGTCACCAAAGTCTTCAAAATCGTTTTTAGTCGTCATATTAATAACAATAACATTAATAATAATAATAATACTAATAGTACTAAATCTGCTTATATGCAAGCGCTTTATTAAGGTAACAGTTTTTTGGTTTCTTGCTTATATCTCGAAAACAGTTACTCCTATGAATTTTTGTCTTTCTTGTCTTCTTCTTTTTCCTCTACTAAAGTGTTAGACACAATTAAATTAGTTTAATTTCAGTTTTTCAAACATTTTATTTTAAAGCAAATTTTTGTTAAATATTATTTATATCCAACTCTATAACTCGCTTATGGTTGGTCCTACAAGAAAAATGCAAATAACTATTTTGTAGGAAATTTTATCAGCTTTAATTTTGAAAAAAAGATAAAAATTGATAGGAGTAACTGTTTTCGTGATATGAGCAAAAAACCAATAAGAAAACTGTGACTGTTACTGAACAAAAATGTAATTCGGTTTTCAATGTTTGACACGAAGACGAAACTGCAGCATTTAAAAACGACTCTGAAGACTTCAGTGATTTTTATGTCACTTCCTTTTTCTTCTAATAAAGTATTGGACCCAATAAATTAAGTGTATTTTAAATCACAAGACATTTTCTGTTAAAGCACTTTTTTTTTTAAATATTAATTATTTTCAATCATATATCTCGCTTATGGTTAGTCCTACATGAAAAATGCAAATAACTATTTTGTAGGAAAATTTATCAGCTTAAATTTTAGTAAAAAAATAAAAATTGATAGGAGTAACTGTTTTCGAGATATAAGCAAGAAACCAAAACACTGTTACCTTAATTAAGCGTTTGCATATAAGCAAATTTAGTACTATTAGTATTATTATTATTAATGTTATTGTTATTAATATGACAACTAAAGACAACTCTGAAACCTTTAGTGACTTTTATGTCTTTTCCTTTTTTCTCTACTAAAGTGTTAGACACAGTTAAATTAGTTTAATTTCAGTTTTTCAAACATTTTATTTTAAAGCAAATTTTTGTTAAATATTATTTATCTCCAACTCTATACTCGCTTATGGTTGGTCCTACAAGAAAAATGCAAATAACTATTTTGTAGAATATTTTATCAGCTTTAATTTTGAAAGAAAGACAAAAATTCATAGGAGTAACTGTTTTCGAGATATAAGCAAGAAACCAAAAAACTGTTACCTTAATAAAGCGCTTGCATATAAGCAGATTTAGTACTATTAGTATTATTATTATTAATGTTATTGTTATTAATATGACGACTAAAAACGATTCTGAAGACTTTGGTGACTTTTATGTCTTTTTCTTTTTTCTCTACTAAAGTGTTAGACACAATTAATTTAGTTTAATTTCAGTATTTCAAACATTTTATTTTAAAGCAAATTTTTGTTAAATATTATTTATATCCAACTCTATACTCGCTTATGGTTGGTCTTACAAGAAAAATGCAAATAACTATTTTGTAGGAAATGTTATCAGCTTTAATTTTGAAAGAAAGATAAAAATTGATAGGAGTAACTGTTTTCGAGATATAAGCAAAAAACCAAAGTAAAAACTGTTACCGTTTCAGAACAAAAATGTAATTCAGTTTTCAATGTTTGAGACGAAGACGAAAATGCAGCATTTAAAATCGACTCTGAAGACTTCAGTGACTTATATGTCACCCCCTTTTTTTTTTAATAAAGTATTGGACCTAATAAATTAAGTGTATTTTAAATCACAAGACATTTTCTGTTAAAGCACTTCTTTTTTAAATATTAATTATTTTCAATCTTATATATCGCTTATGGTTAGTCCTACATAAAAAATGCAAATAACTATTTTGTAGGAAATTTTATCAGCTTGAATTTTAGTAAAAAGATAAAAATTGATAGGAGTAACTGTTTTCGAGATATGAGCAAGAAACCAAAACACTGTTACCTTAATTAAGCGTTTGCATATAAGCAAATTTAGTACTATTAGTATTATTATTATTAATGTTATTGTTATTAATATGACGATTAAAGACAACTTTGAAATCTTTAGTGACTTTTATGTCTTCTTCTTTTTCCTCTACTAAAGTGTTAGACACAATTAAATTAGTTTAATTTCAGTTTTTCAAACATTTTATTTTAAAGCAAATTTTTGTTAAATATTATTTATATCCAACTCTATAACTCGCTTATGGTTGGTCCTACAAGAAAAATGCAAATAACTATTTTGTAGGAAATTTTATCAGCTTTAATTTTGACAGAAAGATAAAAATTGATAGGAGTAACTGTTTTCGAGATATAAGCAAAAAACCAATAAGAAAACTGTGACTGTTACTGAACAAAAATGTAATTCAGTTTTCAATGTTTGAGACGAAGACGAAACTGCAGCATTTAAAAACGATTCTGAAGACTTCAGTGACTTTTATGTCACTTCCATTTTCTTCTAATAAAGTATTGGACCCAATAAATTAAGTGTATTTTAAATCACAAGACATTTTCTGTTAAAGCACTTCTTTTTTAAATATTAATTATTTTCAATCATATATCTCGCTTATGGTTAGTCCTACATGAAAAATGCAAATAACTATTTTGTAGGAAATTTTATCAGCTTGAATTTTAGTAAAAAGATAAAAATTGATAGGAGTAACTGTTTTCGAGATATAAGCAAGAAACCAAAACACTGTTACCTTAATTAAGCGTTTGCATATAAGCAAATTTAGTACTATTAGTATTATTATTATTAATGTTATTGTTATTAATATGACAACTAAAGACAACTCTGAAACCTTTAGTGACTTTTATGTCTTTTCCTTTTTTCTCTACTAAAGTGATAGACACAGTTAAATTAGTTTAATTTCCGTTTTTCAAACATTTTATTTTAAAGCAAATTTTTGTTAAATATTATTTATATCCAACTCTATAACTCGCTTATGGTTGGTCCTACAAGAAAAATGCAAATAACTATTTTGTAGAATATTTTATCAGCTTTAATTTTGAAAGAAAGACAAAAATTCATAGGAGTAACTGTTTTCGAGATATAAGCAAGAAACCAAAAAACTGTTACCTTAATAAAGCGCTTGCATATAAGCAGATTTAGTACTATTAGTATTATTATTATTAATGTTATTGTTATTAATATGACGACTAAAAACGATTCTGAAGACTTTGGTGACTTTTATGTTTTTTTCTTTTTTCTCTACTAAAGTGTTAGACACAATTAATTTAGTTTAATTTCAGTATTTCAAACATTTTATTTTTAAGCAAGTTTTTGTTAAATATTATTTATATCCAACTTTATAACTCGCTTATTGTTGGTCTTACAAAAAAAATGCAAATAACTATTTTGTAGAAAATGTTATCAGCTTTAATTTTGAAAGAAAAATAAAAATTGATAGGAGTAACTGTTTTCGAGATATAAGCAAAAAACCAAACTAAAAACTGTTACCGTTTCAGAACAAAAATGTAATTCAGTTTTCAATGTTTGAGACGAAGACGAAAATGCAGCATTTAAAATCGACTCTGAAGACTTCAGTGACTTATATGTCACCCCCTTTTTTTTTTTAATAAAGTATTGGACCTAATAAATTAAGTGTATTTTAAATCACAAGACATTTTCTGTTAAAGCACTTCTTTTTTAAATATTAATTATTTTCAATCTTATATCTCGCTTATGGTTAGTCCTACATAAAAAATGCAAATAACTATTTTGTAGGAAATTTTATCAGCTTGAATTTTAGTAAAAAGATAAAAATTGATAGGAATAACTGTTTTCGAGATATGAGCAAGAAACCAAAACACTGTTACCTTAATTAAGCGTTTGCATATAAGCAAATTTAGTACTATTAGTATTATTATTATTAATGTTATTGTTATTAATATGACGATTAAAGACAACTTTGAAACTTTTAGTAACTTTTATGTCTTCTTCTTTTTCCTCTACTAAAGTGTTAGACACAATTAAATTAGTTTAATTTCAGTTTTTCAAACATTTTATTTTAAAGCATATTTTTGTTAAATATTATTTATATCCAACTCTATAACTCGCTTATGGTTGGTCCTACAAGAAAAATGCAAATAACTATTTTGTAGGAAATTTTATCAGCTTTAATTTTGACAGAAAGAAAAAAATTCATAGGAGTAACTGTATTCGAGATATAAGCAAAAAACCAATAAGAAAACTGTGACTGTTACTGAACAAAAATGTAATTCAGTTTTCAATGTTTGAGACGAAGACGAAACTGCAGCATTTAAAAACGACTCTGAAGACTTCAGTGACTTTTATGTCACTTCCTTTTTCTTCTAATAAAGTATTGGACCCAATAAATTAAGTGTATTTTAAATCACAAGACATTTTCTGTTAAAGCACTTTTTTTTTAAATATTAATTATTTTCAATCATATATCTCGCTTATGGTTAGTCCTACATGAAAAATGCAAATAACTATTTTGTAGGAAATTTTATCAGCTTGAATTTTAGTAAAAAGATAAAAATTGATAGGAGTAACTGTTTTCGAGATATAAGCAAGAAACCAAAACACTGTTACCTTAATTAAGCGTTTGCATATAAGCAAATTTAGTACTATTAGTATTATTATTATTAATGTTATTGTTATTAATATGACAACTAAAGACAACTCTGAAACCTTTAGTGACTTTTATGTCTTTTCCTTTTTTCTCTACTAAAGTGTTAGACACAGTTAAATTAGTTTAATTTCCGTTTTTCAAACTTTTTATTTTAAAGCAAATTTTTGTTAAATATTATTTATATCCAACTCTATAACTCGCTTATGGTTGGTCCTACAAGAAAAATGCAAATAACTATTTTGTAGAATATTTTATCAGCTTTAATTTTGAAAGAAAGACAAAAATTCATAGGAGTAACTGTTTTCGAGATATAAGCAAGAAACCAAAAAACTGTTACCTTAATAAAGCGCTTGCATATAAGCAAATTTAGTACTATTAGTATTATTATTATTAATGTTATTGTTATTAATATGACAACTAAAGACAACTCTGAAACCTTTAGTGACTTTTATGTCTTTTCCTTTTTTCTCTACTAAAGTGTTAGACACAGTTAAATTAGTTTAATTTCCGTTTTTCAAACATTTTATTTTAAAGCAAATTTTTGTTAAATATTATTTATATCCAACTCTATAACTCGCTTATGGTTGGTCCTACAAGAAAAATGCAAATAACTATTTTGTAGAATATTTTATCAGCTTTAATTTTGAAAGAAAGACAAAAATTCATAGGAGTAACTGTTTTCGAGATATAAGCAAGAAACCAAAAAACTGTTACCTTAATAAAGCGCTTGCATATAAGCAGATTTAGTACTATTAGTATTATTATTATTAATGTTATTGTTATTAATATGACGACTAAAAACGATTCTGAAGACTTTGGTGACTTTTATGTCTTTTTCTTTTTTCTCTACTAAAGTGTTAGACACAATTAATTTAGTTTAATTTCAGTATTTCAAACATTTTATTTTTAAGCAAGTTTTTGTTAAATATTATTTATATCCAACTTTATAACTCGCTTATGGTTGGTCTTACAAAAAAAATGCAAATAATTATTTTGTAGAAAATGTTATCAGCTTTAATTTTGAAAGAAAGATAAAAATTGATAGGAGTAACTGTTTTCGAGATTATAATATAAGCAAAAAACCAAAGTAAAAACTGTTACCGTTTCAAAACAAAAATGTAATTCAGTTTTCAATGTTTGAGACGAAGACGAAAATGCAGCATTTAAAATCGACTCTGAAGACTTCGCTTATGGTTGGTCCTACAAGAAAAATGCAAATAACTATTCTGTAGAATATTTTATCAGCTTTAATTTTGAAAGAAAGACAAAAATTCATAGGAGTAACTGTTTTCGGGGTATAAGCAAGAAACCAAAAAACTGTTACCTTAATAAAGCGCTTGCATATAAGCAGATTTAGTACTATTAGTATTATTATTATTAATGTTATTGTTATTAATATGACGACTAAAAACGATTCTGAAGACTTTGGTGACTTTTATGTCCTTTTCTTTTTTCTCTACTAAAGTGTTAGACACAATTAATTTAGTTTAATTTCAGTATTTCAAACATTTTATTTTTAAGCAAGTTTTTGTTAAATATTATTTATATCCAACTTTATAACTCGCTTATGGTTGGTCCTACAAGAAAAATGCAAATAACTATTTTGTAGGAAATTTTATCAGCTTGAATTTTAGTAACAAGATAAAAATTGATAGGAGTAACTGTTTTCGAGATATAAGCAAGAAACCAAAACACTGTTACCTTAATTAAGCGTTTGCATATAAGCAAATTTAGTACTATTAGTATTATTATTATTAATGTTATTGTTATTAATATGACGATTAAAGACAACTTTGAAACCTTTAGTGACTTTTATGTCTTCTTCTTTTTCCTCTACTAAAGTGTTAGACACAATTAAATTAGTTTAATTTCAGTTTTTCAAACATTTTATTTTAAAGCAAATTTTTGTTAAATATTATTTATATCCAACTCTATAACTCGCTTATGGTTGGTCCTACAAGAAAAATGCAAATAACAATTTTGTAGGAAATTTTATCAGCTTTAATTTTGAAAGAAAGATAAAAATTAATAGGAGTAACTGTTTTCGAGATATAAGCAAAAAACCAATAAGAAAACTGTGACTGTTACTGAACAAAAATGTAATTCGGTTTTCAATGTTTGAGACGAAGACGAAACTGCAGCATTTAAAAACGACTCTGAAGACTTCAGTGACTTTTATGTCACTTCCTTTTTCTTCTAATAAAGTATTGGACCCAATAAATTAAGTGTATTTTAAATCACAAGACATTTTCTGTTAAAGCACTTCTTTTTTAAATATTAATTATTTTCAATCTTATATCTCGCTTATGGTTAGTCCTACATAAAAAATGCAAATAACTATTTTGTAGGAAATTTTATCAGCTTGAATTTTAGTTAAAAGATAAAAATTGATAGGAGTAACTGTTTTCGAGATATAAGCAAGAAACCAAAACACTGTTACCTTAATTAAGCGTTTGCATATAAGCAAATTTAGTACTATTAGTATTATTATTATTAATGTTATTGTTATTAATATGACAACTAAAGACAACTCTGAAACCTTTAGTGACTTTTATGTTTTTTCCTTTTTTCTCTACTAAAGTGTTAGACACAGTAAAATTAGTTTAATTTCAGTTTTTCAAACATTTTATTTTAAAGCAAATTTTTGTTAAATATTATTTATATCCAACTCTATAACTCGCTTATGGTTGGTCCTACAAGAAAAATGCAAATAACTATTTTGTAGAATATTTTATCAGCTTTAATTTTGAAAGAAAGACAAAAATTCATAGGAGTAACTGTTTTCGAGATATAAGCAAGAAACCAAAAAACTGTTACCTTAATAAAGCGCTTGCATATAAGCAGATTTAGTACTATTAGTATTATAATTATTAATGTTATTGTTATTAATATGACGACTAAAAACGATTCTGAAGACTTTGGTGACTTTTATGTCTTTTTCTTTTTTCTCTACTAAAGTGTTAGACACAATTAATTTAGTTTAATTTCAGTATTTCAAACATTTTATTTTTAAGCAAGTTTTTGTTAAATATTATTTATATCCAACTTTATAACTCGCTTATGGTTGGTCCTACAAGAAAAATGCAAATAACTATTTTGTAGGAAATGTTATCAGCTTTAATTTTGAAAAAAAGATAAAAATTGATAGGAGTAACTGTTTTCGAGATATGAGCAAGAAACCAAAACACTGTTACCTTAATTAAGCGTTTGCATATAAGCAAATTTAGTACTATTAGTATTATTATTATTAATGTTATTGTTATTAATATGACGATTAAAGACAACTTTGAAACCTTTAGTGACTTTTATGTCTTCTTCTTTTTCCTCTACTAAAGTGTTAGACACAATTAAATTAGTTTAATTTCAGTTTTTCAAACATTTTATTTTAAAGCAAATTTTTGTTAAATATTATTTATATCCACTCTATAACTCGCTTATGGTTGGTCCTACAAGAAAAATGCAAATAACTATTTTGTAGGAAATTTTATCAGCTTTAATTTTGACAAAAAGATAAAAATTGATAGGAGTAACTGTTTTCGAGATATAAGCAAAAAACCAATAAGAAAACTGTGACTGTTACTGAACAAAAATGTAATTCAGTTTTCAATGTTTGAGACGAAGACGAAACTGCAGCATTTAAAAACGACTCTGAAGACTTCAGTGACTTTTATGTCACTTCCTTTTTCTTCTAATAAAGTATTGGACCCAATAAATTAAGTGTATTTTAAATCAAAAGACATTTTCTGTTAAAGCACTTTTTTTTTAAATATTAATTATTTTCAATCATATATCTCGCTTATGGTTAGTCCTACATGAAAAATGCAAATAACTATTTTATAGGAAATTTTATCAGCTTGAATTTTAGTAAAAAGATAAAAATTGATAGGAGTAACTGTTTTCGAGATATAAGCAAGAAACCAAAACACTGTTACCTTAATTAAGCGTTTGCATATAAGCAAATTTAGTACTATTAGTATTATTATTATTAATGTTATTGTTATTAATATGACAACTAAAGACAACTCTGAAACCTTTAGTGACTTTTATGTCTTTTCCTTTTTCCTCTACTAAAGTGTTAGACACAATTAAATTAGTTTAATTTCAGTTTTTCAAACATTTTATTTTAAAGCAAATTTTTGTTAAAAATTATTTATATCCAACTCTATAACTCGCTTATGGTTGGTCCTACAAGAAAAATGCAAATAACTATTTTGTAGGAAATTTTATCAGCTTTAATTTTGAAAAAAAGACAAAAATTCATAGGAGTAACTGTTTTCGAGATATAAGCAAGAAACCAAAAAACTGTTACCTTAATAAAGCGCTTGCATATAAGCAGATTTAGTACTATTAGTATTATTATTATTAATGTTATTGTTATTAATATGACGACTAAAAACGATTCTGAAGACTTTGGTGATTTTTATGTCTTTTTCTTTTTTCTCTACTAAAGTGTTAGACACAATTAATTTAGTTTAATTTCAGTATTTCAAACATTTTATTTTTAAGCAAGTTTTTGTTAAATATTATTTATATCCAACTTTATAACTCGCTTATGGTTGGTCCCACAAGAAAAATGCAAATAACTATTTTGTAGGAAATGTTATCAGCTTTAATATTGAAAGAAAGATAAAAATTGATAGGAGTAACTGTTTTCGAGATATGAGCAAGAAACCAAAACACTGTTACCTTAATTAAGCGTTTGCATATAAGCAAATTTAGTACTATTAGTATTATTATTATTAATGTTATTGTTATTAATATGACGATTAAAGACAACTTTGAAACCTTTAGTGACTTTTATGTCCTCTTCTTTTTCCTCTACTAAAGTGTTAGACACAATTAAATTAGTTTAATTTCAGTTTTTCAAACATTTTATTTTAAAGCAAATTTTTGTTAAATATTATTTATATCCAACTCTATAACTCGCTTATGGTTGGTCCTACAAGAAAAATGCAAATAACTATTTTGTAGGAAATTTTATCAGCTTTAATTTTGACAAAAAGATAAAAATTGATAGGAGTAACTGTTTTCGAGATATAAGCAAAAAACCAATAAGAAAACTGTGACTGTTACTGAACAAAAATGTAATTCAGTTTTCAATGTTTGAGACGAAGACGAAACTGCAGCATTTAAAAACGACTCTGAAGACTTCAGTGACTTTTATGTCACTTCCTTTTTCTTCTAATAAAGTATTGGACCCAATAAATTAAGTGTATTTTAAATCAAAAGACATTTTCTGTTAAAGCACTTTTTTTTTAAATATTAATTATTTTCAATCATATATCTCGCTTATGGTTAGTCCTACATGAAAAATGCAAATAACTATTTTATAGGAAATTTTATCAGCTTGAATTTTAGTAAAAAGATAAAAATTGATAGGAGTAACTGTTTTCGAGATATAAGCAAGAAACCAAAACACTGTTACCTTAATTAAGCGTTTGCATATAAGCAAATTTAGTACTATTAGTATTATTATTATTAATGTTATTGTTATTAATATGACAACTAAAGACAACTCTGAAACCTTTAGTGACTTTTATGTCTTTTCCTTTTTCCTCTACTAAAGTGTTAGACACAATTAAATTAGTTTAATTTCAGTTTTTCAAACATTTTATTTTAAAGCAAATTTTTGTTAAATATTATTTATATCCAACTCTATAACTCGCTTATGGTTGGTCCTACAAGAAAAATGCAAATAACTATTTTGTAGGAAATTTTATCAGCTTGAATTTTAGTAAAAAGATAAAAATTGATAGGAGTAACTGTTTTCGAGATATAAGCAAAAAACCAATAAGAAAACTGTGACTGTTACTGAACAAAAATGTAATTCGGTTTTCAATATTTGAGACGAAGACGAAACTGCAGCATTTAAAAGCGACTCTGAAGACTTCAGTGACTTTTATGTCACCTCCTTTTTCTTCTAATAAAGTATTGGACCCAACAAATTAAGTGTATTTTAAATCACAAGACATTTTCTGTTAAAACACTTTTTTTTAATTAATAATTATTTTCAAACTTATATCTCGCTTATGGTTAGTTCTACATGAAAAATGCAAATAACTATTTTGTAGGAAATTTTATCACCTTTAATTTTGGTGAAAAAGTAAAAATTGATAGGAGTAACTGTTTTCGAGATATAGGCAAAAAACAAAAAAACTGTTACCTTAATTAAGCGCTTGCATATAAGCAAATTTAGTACTACTAGTATTGTTATTATAAATGTTATTGTTATTAATATGACGACTAAAGACAACTTTAAGACATTAGTGACTTTTATGTCTCCTCCTTTTTCCTCTACTAAAGTGTTAGACACAATTAATTTAGTTTAATTTCGGTTTTTCAAACATTTTATTTTAAAGCAAATTTTTGTTAAATATTAAAAACTATAAAATGGCTTAGATTGCCTAAAAACACAGATCACACATGATCTTTTGCATAAAAATGAGAAAACGCTCATGTAACACACAAAATAAGCTCCATTTTTCCTTTTTAAAAGTATTATTATTATTATTACTTTTGTTACTATTACTATTATTATTATTATTATTATTATTATTATTATTGTTATTATTATTATTATTATTATTATTATTGCTTAATTAAGGTAACAGTGTTTTGGTTTCTTGCTTATATCTCGAAAACAGTTAATCCAATCAATTTTTATCTTTTTACTAAAATTCAAGCTGATAACATTTCCTACAAAATAGTTATTTGCATTTTTCTTGTAGGACCAACCATAAGCGAGTTATAAAGTTGGATATAAATAATATTTAACAAAAACTTGCTTAAAAATAAAATGTTTGAAATACTGAAATTAAACTAAATTAATTGTGTCTAACACTTTAGTAGAGAAAAAAGAAAAAGACATAAAAGTCACCAAAGTCTTCAAAATCGTTTTTAGTCGTCATATTAATAACAATAACATTAATAATAATAATAATACTAATAGTACTAAATCTGCTTATATGCAAGCGCTTTATTAAGGTAACAGTTTTTTGGTTTCTTGCTTATATCTCGAAAACAGTTACTCCTATGAATTTTTGTCTTTCTTGTCTTCTTCTTTTTCCTCTACTAAAGTGTTAGACACAATTAAATTAGTTTAATTTCAGTTTTTCAAACATTTTATTTTAAAGCAAATTTTTGTTAAATATTATTTATATCCAACTCTATAACTCGCTTATGGTTGGTCCTACAAGAAAAATGCAAATAACTATTTTGTAGGAAATTTTATCAGCTTTAATTTTGAAAAAAAGATAAAAATTGATAGGAGTAACTGTTTTCGTGATATGAGCAAAAAACCAATAAGAAAACTGTGACTGTTACTGAACAAAAATGTAATTCGGTTTTCAATGTTTGACACGAAGACGAAACTGCAGCATTTAAAAACGACTCTGAAGACTTCAGTGATTTTTATGTCACTTCCTTTTTCTTCTAATAAAGTATTGGACCCAATAAATTAAGTGTATTTTAAATCACAAGACATTTTCTGTTAAAGCACTTTTTTTTTTAAATATTAATTATTTTCAATCATATATCTCGCTTATGGTTAGTCCTACATGAAAAATGCAAATAACTATTTTGTAGGAAAATTTATCAGCTTAAATTTTAGTAAAAAAATAAAAATTGATAGGAGTAACTGTTTTCGAGATATAAGCAAGAAACCAAAACACTGTTACCTTAATTAAGCGTTTGCATATAAGCAAATTTAGTACTATTAGTATTATTATTATTAATGTTATTGTTATTAATATGACAACTAAAGACAACTCTGAAACCTTTAGTGACTTTTATGTCTTTTCCTTTTTTCTCTACTAAAGTGTTAGACACAGTTAAATTAGTTTAATTTCAGTTTTTCAAACATTTTATTTTAAAGCAAATTTTTGTTAAATATTATTTATCTCCAACTCTATACTCGCTTATGGTTGGTCCTACAAGAAAAATGCAAATAACTATTTTGTAGAATATTTTATCAGCTTTAATTTTGAAAGAAAGACAAAAATTCATAGGAGTAACTGTTTTCGAGATATAAGCAAGAAACCAAAAAACTGTTACCTTAATAAAGCGCTTGCATATAAGCAGATTTAGTACTATTAGTATTATTATTATTAATGTTATTGTTATTAATATGACGACTAAAAACGATTCTGAAGACTTTGGTGACTTTTATGTCTTTTTCTTTTTTCTCTACTAAAGTGTTAGACACAATTAATTTAGTTTAATTTCAGTATTTCAAACATTTTATTTTAAAGCAAATTTTTGTTAAATATTATTTATATCCAACTCTATACTCGCTTATGGTTGGTCTTACAAGAAAAATGCAAATAACTATTTTGTAGGAAATGTTATCAGCTTTAATTTTGAAAGAAAGATAAAAATTGATAGGAGTAACTGTTTTCGAGATATAAGCAAAAAACCAAAGTAAAAACTGTTACCGTTTCAGAACAAAAATGTAATTCAGTTTTCAATGTTTGAGACGAAGACGAAAATGCAGCATTTAAAATCGACTCTGAAGACTTCAGTGACTTATATGTCACCCCCTTTTTTTTTTAATAAAGTATTGGACCTAATAAATTAAGTGTATTTTAAATCACAAGACATTTTCTGTTAAAGCACTTCTTTTTTAAATATTAATTATTTTCAATCTTATATATCGCTTATGGTTAGTCCTACATAAAAAATGCAAATAACTATTTTGTAGGAAATTTTATCAGCTTGAATTTTAGTAAAAAGATAAAAATTGATAGGAGTAACTGTTTTCGAGATATGAGCAAGAAACCAAAACACTGTTACCTTAATTAAGCGTTTGCATATAAGCAAATTTAGTACTATTAGTATTATTATTATTAATGTTATTGTTATTAATATGACGATTAAAGACAACTTTGAAATCTTTAGTGACTTTTATGTCTTCTTCTTTTTCCTCTACTAAAGTGTTAGACACAATTAAATTAGTTTAATTTCAGTTTTTCAAACATTTTATTTTAAAGCAAATTTTTGTTAAATATTATTTATATCCAACTCTATAACTCGCTTATGGTTGGTCCTACAAGAAAAATGCAAATAACTATTTTGTAGGAAATTTTATCAGCTTTAATTTTGACAGAAAGATAAAAATTGATAGGAGTAACTGTTTTCGAGATATAAGCAAAAAACCAATAAGAAAACTGTGACTGTTACTGAACAAAAATGTAATTCAGTTTTCAATGTTTGAGACGAAGACGAAACTGCAGCATTTAAAAACGATTCTGAAGACTTCAGTGACTTTTATGTCACTTCCATTTTCTTCTAATAAAGTATTGGACCCAATAAATTAAGTGTATTTTAAATCACAAGACATTTTCTGTTAAAGCACTTCTTTTTTAAATATTAATTATTTTCAATCATATATCTCGCTTATGGTTAGTCCTACATGAAAAATGCAAATAACTATTTTGTAGGAAATTTTATCAGCTTGAATTTTAGTAAAAAGATAAAAATTGATAGGAGTAACTGTTTTCGAGATATAAGCAAGAAACCAAAACACTGTTACCTTAATTAAGCGTTTGCATATAAGCAAATTTAGTACTATTAGTATTATTATTATTAATGTTATTGTTATTAATATGACAACTAAAGACAACTCTGAAACCTTTAGTGACTTTTATGTCTTTTCCTTTTTTCTCTACTAAAGTGATAGACACAGTTAAATTAGTTTAATTTCCGTTTTTCAAACATTTTATTTTAAAGCAAATTTTTGTTAAATATTATTTATATCCAACTCTATAACTCGCTTATGGTTGGTCCTACAAGAAAAATGCAAATAACTATTTTGTAGAATATTTTATCAGCTTTAATTTTGAAAGAAAGACAAAAATTCATAGGAGTAACTGTTTTCGAGATATAAGCAAGAAACCAAAAAACTGTTACCTTAATAAAGCGCTTGCATATAAGCAGATTTAGTACTATTAGTATTATTATTATTAATGTTATTGTTATTAATATGACGACTAAAAACGATTCTGAAGACTTTGGTGACTTTTATGTTTTTTTCTTTTTTCTCTACTAAAGTGTTAGACACAATTAATTTAGTTTAATTTCAGTATTTCAAACATTTTATTTTTAAGCAAGTTTTTGTTAAATATTATTTATATCCAACTTTATAACTCGCTTATTGTTGGTCTTACAAAAAAAATGCAAATAACTATTTTGTAGAAAATGTTATCAGCTTTAATTTTGAAAGAAAAATAAAAATTGATAGGAGTAACTGTTTTCGAGATATAAGCAAAAAACCAAACTAAAAACTGTTACCGTTTCAGAACAAAAATGTAATTCAGTTTTCAATGTTTGAGACGAAGACGAAAATGCAGCATTTAAAATCGACTCTGAAGACTTCAGTGACTTATATGTCACCCCCTTTTTTTTTTTAATAAAGTATTGGACCTAATAAATTAAGTGTATTTTAAATCACAAGACATTTTCTGTTAAAGCACTTCTTTTTTAAATATTAATTATTTTCAATCTTATATCTCGCTTATGGTTAGTCCTACATAAAAAATGCAAATAACTATTTTGTAGGAAATTTTATCAGCTTGAATTTTAGTAAAAAGATAAAAATTGATAGGAATAACTGTTTTCGAGATATGAGCAAGAAACCAAAACACTGTTACCTTAATTAAGCGTTTGCATATAAGCAAATTTAGTACTATTAGTATTATTATTATTAATGTTATTGTTATTAATATGACGATTAAAGACAACTTTGAAACTTTTAGTAACTTTTATGTCTTCTTCTTTTTCCTCTACTAAAGTGTTAGACACAATTAAATTAGTTTAATTTCAGTTTTTCAAACATTTTATTTTAAAGCAAATTTTTGTTAAATATTATTTATATCCAACTCTATAACTCGCTTATGGTTGGTCCTACAAGAAAAATGCAAATAACTATTTTGTAGGAAATTTTATCAGCTTTAATTTTGACAGAAAGAAAAAAATTCATAGGAGTAACTGTATTCGAGATATAAGCAAAAAACCAATAAGAAAACTGTGACTGTTACTGAACAAAAATGTAATTCAGTTTTCAATGTTTGAGACGAAGACGAAACTGCAGCATTTAAAAACGACTCTGAAGACTTCAGTGACTTTTATGTCACTTCCTTTTTCTTCTAATAAAGTATTGGACCCAATAAATTAA
This sequence comes from Tribolium castaneum, assembly GCF_031307605.1. Lineage (NCBI taxonomy): Eukaryota > Metazoa > Arthropoda > Insecta > Coleoptera > Tenebrionidae > Tribolium > Tribolium castaneum. The sequence goes on from NC_087399.1 coordinate 16,288,229, forward strand.
GTGTATTTTAAATCACAAGACATTTTCTGTTAAAGCACTTTTTTTTTAAATATTAATTATTTTCAATCATATATCTCGCTTATGGTTAGTCCTACATGAAAAATGCAAATAACTATTTTGTAGGAAATTTTATCAGCTTGAATTTTAGTAAAAAGATAAAAATTGATAGGAGTAACTGTTTTCGAGATATAAGCAAGAAACCAAAACACTGTTACCTTAATTAAGCGTTTGCATATAAGCAAATTTAGTACTATTAGTATTATTATTATTAATGTTATTGTTATTAATATGACAACTAAAGACAACTCTGAAACCTTTAGTGACTTTTATGTCTTTTCCTTTTTTCTCTACTAAAGTGTTAGACACAGTTAAATTAGTTTAATTTCCGTTTTTCAAACTTTTTATTTTAAAGCAAATTTTTGTTAAATATTATTTATATCCAACTCTATAACTCGCTTATGGTTGGTCCTACTAGAAAAATGCAAATAACTATTTTGTAGAATATTTTATCAGCTTTAATTTTGAAAGAAAGACAAAAATTCATAGGAGTAACTGTTTTCGAGATATAAGCAAGAAACCAAAAAACTGTTACCTTAATAAAGCGCTTGCATATAAGCAAATTTAGTACTATTAGTATTATTATTATTAATGTTATTGTTATTAATATGACAACTAAAGACAACTCTGAAACCTTTAGTGACTTTTATGTCTTTTCCTTTTTTCTCTACTAAAGTGTTAGACACAGTTAAATTAGTTTAATTTCCGTTTTTCAAACATTTTATTTTAAAGCAAATTTTTGTTAAATATTATTTATATCCAACTCTATAACTCGCTTATGGTTGGTCCTACAAGAAAAATGCAAATAACTATTTTGTAGAATATTTTATCAGCTTTAATTTTGAAAGAAAGACAAAAATTCATAGGAGTAACTGTTTTCGAGATATAAGCAAGAAACCAAAAAACTGTTACCTTAATAAAGCGCTTGCATATAAGCAGATTTAGTACTATTAGTATTATTATTATTAATGTTATTGTTATTAATATGACGACTAAAAACGATTCTGAAGACTTTGGTGACTTTTATGTCTTTTTCTTTTTTCTCTACTAAAGTGTTAGACACAATTAATTTAGTTTAATTTCAGTATTTCAAACATTTTATTTTTAAGCAAGTTTTTGTTAAATATTATTTATATCCAACTTTATAACTCGCTTATGGTTGGTCTTACAAAAAAAATGCAAATAATTATTTTGCTATTTTGTAGGAAATTTTATCAGCTTTAATTTTGACAGAAAGAAAAAAATTCATAGGAGTAACTGTATTCGAGATATAAGCAAAAAACCAATAAGAAAACTGTGACTGTTACTGAACAAAAATGTAATTCAGTTTTCAATGTTTGAGACGAAGACGAAACTGCAGCATTTAAAAACGACTCTGAAGACTTCAGTGACTTTTATGTCACTTCCTTTTTCTTCTAATAAAGTATTGGACCCAATAAATTAAGTGTATTTTAAATCACAAGACATTTTCTGTTAAAGCACTTTTTTTTTAAATATTAATTATTTTCAATCATATATCTCGCTTATGGTTAGTCCTACATGAAAAATGCAAATAACTATTTTGTAGGAAATTTTATCAGCTTGAATTTTAGTAAAAAGATAAAAATTGATAGGAGTAACTGTTTTCGAGATATAAGCAAGAAACCAAAACACTGTTACCTTAATTAAGCGTTTGCATATAAGCAAATTTAGTACTATTAGTATTATTATTATTAATGTTATTGTTATTAATATGACAACTAAAGACAACTCTGAAACCTTTAGTGACTTTTATGTCTTTTCCTTTTTTCTCTACTAAAGTGTTAGACACAGTTAAATTAGTTTAATTTCCGTTTTTCAAACTTTTTATTTTAAAGCAAATTTTTGTTAAATATTATTTATATCCAACTCTATAACTCGCTTATGGTTGGTCCTACAAGAAAAATGCAAATAACTATTTTGTAGAATATTTTATCAGCTTTAATTTTGAAAGAAAGACAAAAATTCATAGGAGTAACTGTTTTCGAGATATAAGCAAGAAACCAAAAAACTGTTACCTTAATAAAGCGCTTGCATATAAGCAAATTTAGTACTATTAGTATTATTATTATTAATGTTATTGTTATTAATATGACAACTAAAGACAACTCTGAAACCTTTAGTGACTTTTATGTCTTTTCCTTTTTTCTCTACTAAAGTGTTAGACACAGTTAAATTAGTTTAATTTCCGTTTTTCAAACATTTTATTTTAAAGCAAATTTTTGTTAAATATTATTTATATCCAACTCTATAACTCGCTTATGGTTGGTCCTACAAGAAAAATGCAAATAACTATTTTGTAGAATATTTTATCAGCTTTAATTTTGAAAGAAAGACAAAAATTCATAGGAGTAACTGTTTTCGAGATATAAGCAAGAAACCAAAAAACTGTTACCTTAATAAAGCGCTTGCATATAAGCAGATTTAGTACTATTAGTATTATTATTATTAATGTTATTGTTATTAATATGACGACTAAAAACGATTCTGAAGACTTTGGTGACTTTTATGTCTTTTTCTTTTTTCTCTACTAAAGTGTTAGACACAATTAATTTAGTTTAATTTCAGTATTTCAAACATTTTATTTTTAAGCAAGTTTTTGTTAAATATTATTTATATCCAACTTTATAACTCGCTTATGGTTGGTCTTACAAAAAAAATGCAAATAATTATTTTGTAGAAAATGTTATCAGCTTTAATTTTGAAAGAAAGATAAAAATTGATAGGAGTAACTGTTTTCGAGATTATAATATAAGCAAAAAACCAAAGTAAAAACTGTTACCGTTTCAAAACAAAAATGTAATTCAGTTTTCAATGTTTGAGACGAAGACGAAAATGCAGCATTTAAAATCGACTCTGAAGACTTCGCTTATGGTTGGTCCTACAAGAAAAATGCAAATAACTATTCTGTAGAATATTTTATCAGCTTTAATTTTGAAAGAAAGACAAAAATTCATAGGAGTAACTGTTTTCGGGGTATAAGCAAGAAACCAAAAAACTGTTACCTTAATAAAGCGCTTGCATATAAGCAGATTTAGTACTATTAGTATTATTATTATTAATGTTATTGTTATTAATATGACGACTAAAAACGATTCTGAAGACTTTGGTGACTTTTATGTCCTTTTCTTTTTTCTCTACTAAAGTGTTAGACACAATTAATTTAGTTTAATTTCAGTATTTCAAACATTTTATTTTTAAGCAAGTTTTTGTTAAATATTATTTATATCCAACTTTATAACTCGCTTATGGTTGGTCCTACAAGAAAAATGCAAATAACTATTTTGTAGGAAATTTTATCAGCTTGAATTTTAGTAACAAGATAAAAATTGATAGGAGTAACTGTTTTCGAGATATAAGCAAGAAACCAAAACACTGTTACCTTAATTAAGCGTTTGCATATAAGCAAATTTAGTACTATTAGTATTATTATTATTAATGTTATTGTTATTAATATGACGATTAAAGACAACTTTGAAACCTTTAGTGACTTTTATGTCTTCTTCTTTTTCCTCTACTAAAGTGTTAGACACAATTAAATTAGTTTAATTTCAGTTTTTCAAACATTTTATTTTAAAGCAAATTTTTGTTAAATATTATTTATATCCAACTCTATAACTCGCTTATGGTTGGTCCTACAAGAAAAATGCAAATAACAATTTTGTAGGAAATTTTATCAGCTTTAATTTTGAAAGAAAGATAAAAATTAATAGGAGTAACTGTTTTCGAGATATAAGCAAAAAACCAATAAGAAAACTGTGACTGTTACTGAACAAAAATGTAATTCGGTTTTCAATGTTTGAGACGAAGACGAAACTGCAGCATTTAAAAACGACTCTGAAGACTTCAGTGACTTTTATGTCACTTCCTTTTTCTTCTAATAAAGTATTGGACCCAATAAATTAAGTGTATTTTAAATCACAAGACATTTTCTGTTAAAGCACTTCTTTTTTAAATATTAATTATTTTCAATCTTATATCTCGCTTATGGTTAGTCCTACATAAAAAATGCAAATAACTATTTTGTAGGAAATTTTATCAGCTTGAATTTTAGTTAAAAGATAAAAATTGATAGGAGTAACTGTTTTCGAGATATAAGCAAGAAACCAAAACACTGTTACCTTAATTAAGCGTTTGCATATAAGCAAATTTAGTACTATTAGTATTATTATTATTAATGTTATTGTTATTAATATGACAACTAAAGACAACTCTGAAACCTTTAGTGACTTTTATGTTTTTTCCTTTTTTCTCTACTAAAGTGTTAGACACAGTAAAATTAGTTTAATTTCAGTTTTTCAAACATTTTATTTTAAAGCAAATTTTTGTTAAATATTATTTATATCCAACTCTATAACTCGCTTATGGTTGGTCCTACAAGAAAAATGCAAATAACTATTTTGTAGAATATTTTATCAGCTTTAATTTTGAAAGAAAGACAAAAATTCATAGGAGTAACTGTTTTCGAGATATAAGCAAGAAACCAAAAAACTGTTACCTTAATAAAGCGCTTGCATATAAGCAGATTTAGTACTATTAGTATTATAATTATTAATGTTATTGTTATTAATATGACGACTAAAAACGATTCTGAAGACTTTGGTGACTTTTATGTCTTTTTCTTTTTTCTCTACTAAAGTGTTAGACACAATTAATTTAGTTTAATTTCAGTATTTCAAACATTTTATTTTTAAGCAAGTTTTTGTTAAATATTATTTATATCCAACTTTATAACTCGCTTATGGTTGGTCCTACAAGAAAAATGCAAATAACTATTTTGTAGGAAATGTTATCAGCTTTAATTTTGAAAAAAAGATAAAAATTGATAGGAGTAACTGTTTTCGAGATATGAGCAAGAAACCAAAACACTGTTACCTTAATTAAGCGTTTGCATATAAGCAAATTTAGTACTATTAGTATTATTATTATTAATGTTATTGTTATTAATATGACGATTAAAGACAACTTTGAAACCTTTAGTGACTTTTATGTCTTCTTCTTTTTCCTCTACTAAAGTGTTAGACACAATTAAATTAGTTTAATTTCAGTTTTTCAAACATTTTATTTTAAAGCAAATTTTTGTTAAATATTATTTATATCCACTCTATAACTCGCTTATGGTTGGTCCTACAAGAAAAATGCAAATAACTATTTTGTAGGAAATTTTATCAGCTTTAATTTTGACAAAAAGATAAAAATTGATAGGAGTAACTGTTTTCGAGATATAAGCAAAAAACCAATAAGAAAACTGTGACTGTTACTGAACAAAAATGTAATTCAGTTTTCAATGTTTGAGACGAAGACGAAACTGCAGCATTTAAAAACGACTCTGAAGACTTCAGTGACTTTTATGTCACTTCCTTTTTCTTCTAATAAAGTATTGGACCCAATAAATTAAGTGTATTTTAAATCAAAAGACATTTTCTGTTAAAGCACTTTTTTTTTAAATATTAATTATTTTCAATCATATATCTCGCTTATGGTTAGTCCTACATGAAAAATGCAAATAACTATTTTATAGGAAATTTTATCAGCTTGAATTTTAGTAAAAAGATAAAAATTGATAGGAGTAACTGTTTTCGAGATATAAGCAAGAAACCAAAACACTGTTACCTTAATTAAGCGTTTGCATATAAGCAAATTTAGTACTATTAGTATTATTATTATTAATGTTATTGTTATTAATATGACAACTAAAGACAACTCTGAAACCTTTAGTGACTTTTATGTCTTTTCCTTTTTCCTCTACTAAAGTGTTAGACACAATTAAATTAGTTTAATTTCAGTTTTTCAAACATTTTATTTTAAAGCAAATTTTTGTTAAAAATTATTTATATCCAACTCTATAACTCGCTTATGGTTGGTCCTACAAGAAAAATGCAAATAACTATTTTGTAGGAAATTTTATCAGCTTTAATTTTGAAAAAAAGACAAAAATTCATAGGAGTAACTGTTTTCGAGATATAAGCAAGAAACCAAAAAACTGTTACCTTAATAAAGCGCTTGCATATAAGCAGATTTAGTACTATTAGTATTATTATTATTAATGTTATTGTTATTAATATGACGACTAAAAACGATTCTGAAGACTTTGGTGATTTTTATGTCTTTTTCTTTTTTCTCTACTAAAGTGTTAGACACAATTAATTTAGTTTAATTTCAGTATTTCAAACATTTTATTTTTAAGCAAGTTTTTGTTAAATATTATTTATATCCAACTTTATAACTCGCTTATGGTTGGTCCCACAAGAAAAATGCAAATAACTATTTTGTAGGAAATGTTATCAGCTTTAATATTGAAAGAAAGATAAAAATTGATAGGAGTAACTGTTTTCGAGATATGAGCAAGAAACCAAAACACTGTTACCTTAATTAAGCGTTTGCATATAAGCAAATTTAGTACTATTAGTATTATTATTATTAATGTTATTGTTATTAATATGACGATTAAAGACAACTTTGAAACCTTTAGTGACTTTTATGTCCTCTTCTTTTTCCTCTACTAAAGTGTTAGACACAATTAAATTAGTTTAATTTCAGTTTTTCAAACATTTTATTTTAAAGCAAATTTTTGTTAAATATTATTTATATCCAACTCTATAACTCGCTTATGGTTGGTCCTACAAGAAAAATGCAAATAACTATTTTGTAGGAAATTTTATCAGCTTTAATTTTGACAAAAAGATAAAAATTGATAGGAGTAACTGTTTTCGAGATATAAGCAAAAAACCAATAAGAAAACTGTGACTGTTACTGAACAAAAATGTAATTCAGTTTTCAATGTTTGAGACGAAGACGAAACTGCAGCATTTAAAAACGACTCTGAAGACTTCAGTGACTTTTATGTCACTTCCTTTTTCTTCTAATAAAGTATTGGACCCAATAAATTAAGTGTATTTTAAATCAAAAGACATTTTCTGTTAAAGCACTTTTTTTTTAAATATTAATTATTTTCAATCATATATCTCGCTTATGGTTAGTCCTACATGAAAAATGCAAATAACTATTTTATAGGAAATTTTATCAGCTTGAATTTTAGTAAAAAGATAAAAATTGATAGGAGTAACTGTTTTCGAGATATAAGCAAGAAACCAAAACACTGTTACCTTAATTAAGCGTTTGCATATAAGCAAATTTAGTACTATTAGTATTATTATTATTAATGTTATTGTTATTAATATGACAACTAAAGACAACTCTGAAACCTTTAGTGACTTTTATGTCTTTTCCTTTTTCCTCTACTAAAGTGTTAGACACAATTAAATTAGTTTAATTTCAGTTTTTCAAACATTTTATTTTAAAGCAAATTTTTGTTAAATATTATTTATATCCAACTCTATAACTCGCTTATGGTTGGTCCTACAAGAAAAATGCAAATAACTATTTTGTAGGAAATTTTATCAGCTTGAATTTTAGTAAAAAGATAAAAATTGATAGGAGTAACTGTTTTCGAGATATAAGCAAAAAACCAATAAGAAAACTGTGACTGTTACTGAACAAAAATGTAATTCGGTTTTCAATATTTGAGACGAAGACGAAACTGCAGCATTTAAAAACGACTCTGAAGACTTTAGTGACTTTTATGTCACTTCCTTTTTCTTCTAATAAAGTATTGGACCCAATAAATTAAGTGTATTTTAAATCACAAGACATTTTCTGTTAAAGCACTTTTTTTTTAAATATTAATTATTTTCAATCAGATATCTCGCTTATGGTTAGTCCTACATGAAAAATGCAAATAACTATTTTGTAGGAAATTTTATCAGCTTGAATTTTAGTAAAAAGATAAAAATTGATAGGAGTAACTGTTTTCGAGATATAAGCAAGAAACCAAAACACTGTTACCTTAATTAAGCGTTTGCATATAAGCAAATTTAGTAATATTAGTATTATTATTATTAATGTTATTGTTATTAATATGACAACTAAAGACAACTCTGAAACCTTTAGTGACTTTTATGTCTTTTCCTTTTTTCTCTACTAAAGTGTTAGACACAGTTAAATTAGTTTAATTTCAGTTTTTCAAACATTTTATTTTAAAGCAAATTTTTGTTGAATATTATTTATATCCAACTCTATAACTCGCTTATGGTTGGTCCTACAAGAAAAATGCAAATAACTATTTTGTAGAATATTTTATCAGATTTAATTTTGAAAGAAAGACAAAAATTCATAGGAGTAACTGTTTTCGAGATATAAGCAAGAAACCAAAAAACTGTTACCTTAATAAAGCGCTTGCATATAAGCAGATTTAGTACTATTAGTATTATTATTATTAATGTTATTGTTATTAATATGACGACTAAAAACGATTCTGAAGACTTTGGTGACTTTTATGTCTTTTTCTTTTTTCTCTACTAAAGTGTTAGACACAATTAATTTAGTTTAATTTCAGTATTTCAAACATTTTATTTTTAAGCAAGTTTTTGTTAAATATTATTTATATCCAACTTTATAACTCGCTTATGGTTGGTCCTACAAGAAAAATGCAAAAAACTATTTTGTAGGAAATGTTATCAGCTTTAATTTTAAAAGAAAGATAAAAATTGATAGGAGTAACTGTTTTCGAGATATAAGCAAAAAACCAAACTAAAAACTGTTACCGTTTCAGAACAAAAATGTAATTCAGTTTTCAATGTTTGAGACGAAGACGAAAATGCAGCATTTAAAATCGACTCTGAAGACTTCAGTGACTTATATGTCACCCCCTTTTTTTTTTTAATAAAGTATTGGACCTAATAAATTAAGTGTATTTTAAATCACAAGACATTTTCTGTTAAAGCACTTCTTTTTTAAATATTAATTATTTTCAATCTTATATCTCGCTTATGGTTAGTCCTACATAAAAAATGCAAATAACTATTTTGTAGGAAATTTTATCAGCTTGAATTTTAGTAAAAAGATAAAAATTGATAGGAATAACTGTTTTCGAGATATGAGCAAGAAACCAAAACACTGTTACCTTAATTAAGCGTTTGCATATAAGCAAATTTAGTACTATTAGTATTATTATTATTAATGTTATTGTTATTAATATGACGATTAAAGACAACTTTGAAACTTTTAGTAACTTTTATGTCTTCTTCTTTTTCCTCTACTAAAGTGTTAGACACAATTAAATTAGTTTAATTTCAGTTTTTCAAACATTTTATTTTAAAGCAAATTTTTGTTAAATATTATTTATATCCAACTCTATAACTCGCTTATGGTTGGTCCTACAAGAAAAATGCAAATAACTATTTTGTAGGAAATTTTATCAGCTTTAATTTTGACAGAAAGAAAAAAATTCATAGGAGTAACTGTATTCGAGATATAAGCAAAAAACCAATAAGAAAACTGTGACTGTTACTGAACAAAAATGTAATTCAGTTTTCAATGTTTGAGACGAAGACGAAACTGCAGCATTTAAAAACGACTCTGAAGACTTCAGTGACTTTTATGTCACTTCCTTTTTCTTCTAATAAAGTATTGGACCCAATAAATTAAGTGTATTTTAAATCACAAGACATTTTCTGTTAAAGCACTTTTTTTTTAAATATTAATTATTTTCAATCATATATCTCGCTTATGGTTAGTCCTACATGAAAAATGCAAATAACTATTTTGTAGGAAATTTTATCAGCTTGAATTTTAGTAAAAAGATAAAAATTGATAGGAGTAACTGTTTTCGAGATATAAGCAAGAAACCAAAACACTGTTACCTTAATTAAGCGTTTGCATATAAGCAAATTTAGTACTATTAGTATTATTATTATTAATGTTATTGTTATTAATATGACAACTAAAGACAACTCTGAAACCTTTAGTGACTTTTATGTCTTTTCCTTTTTTCTCTACTAAAGTGTTAGACACAGTTAAATTAGTTTAATTTCCGTTTTTCAAACTTTTTATTTTAAAGCAAATTTTTGTTAAATATTATTTATATCCAACTCTATAACTCGCTTATGGTTGGTCCTACAAGAAAAATGCAAATAACTATTTTGTAGAATATTTTATCAGCTTTAATTTTGAAAGAAAGACAAAAATTCATAGGAGTAACTGTTTTCGAGATATAAGCAAGAAACCAAAAAACTGTTACCTTAATAAAGCGCTTGCATATAAGCAAATTTAGTACTATTAGTATTATTATTATTAATGTTATTGTTATTAATATGACAACTAAAGACAACTCTGAAACCTTTAGTGACTTTTATGTCTTTTCCTTTTTTCTCTACTAAAGTGTTAGACACAGTTAAATTAGTTTAATTTCCGTTTTTCAAACATTTTATTTTAAAGCAAATTTTTGTTAAATATTATTTATATCCAACTCTATAACTCGCTTATGGTTGGTCCTACAAGAAAAATGCAAATAACTATTTTGTAGAATATTTTATCAGCTTTAATTTTGAAAGAAAGACAAAAATTCATAGGAGTAACTGTTTTCGAGATATAAGCAAGAAACCAAAAAACTGTTACCTTAATAAAGCGCTTGCATATAAGCAGATTTAGTACTATTAGTATTATTATTATTAATGTTATTGTTATTAATATGACGACTAAAAACGATTCTGAAGACTTTGGTGACTTTTATGTCTTTTTCTTTTTTCTCTACTAAAGTGTTAGACACAATTAATTTAGTTTAATTTCAGTATTTCAAACATTTTATTTTTAAGCAAGTTTTTGTTAAATATTATTTATATCCAACTTTATAACTCGCTTATGGTTGGTCTTACAAAAAAAATGCAAATAATTATTTTGTAGAAAATGTTATCAGCTTTAATTTTGAAAGAAAGATAAAAATTGATAGGAGTAACTGTTTTCGAGATTATAATATAAGCAAAAAACCAAAGTAAAAACTGTTACCGTTTCAAAACAAAAATGTAATTCAGTTTTCAATGTTTGAGACGAAGACGAAAATGCAGCATTTAAAATCGACTCTGAAGACTTCGCTTATGGTTGGTCCTACAAGAAAAATGCAAATAACTATTCTGTAGAATATTTTATCAGCTTTAATTTTGAAAGAAAGACAAAAATTCATAGGAGTAACTGTTTTCGGGGTATAAGCAAGAAACCAAAAAACTGTTACCTTAATAAAGCGCTTGCATATAAGCAGATTTAGTACTATTAGTATTATTATTATTAATGTTATTGTTATTAATATGACGACTAAAAACGATTCTGAAGACTTTGGTGACTTTTATGTCCTTTTCTTTTTTCTCTACTAAAGTGTTAGACACAATTAATTTAGTTTAATTTCAGTATTTCAAACATTTTATTTTTAAGCAAGTTTTTGTTAAATATTATTTATATCCAACTTTATAACTCGCTTATGGTTGGTCCTACAAGAAAAATGCAAATAACTATTTTGTAGGAAATTTTATCAGCTTGAATTTTAGTAACAAGATAAAAATTGATAGGAGTAACTGTTTTCGAGATATAAGCAAGAAACCAAAACACTGTTACCTTAATTAAGCGTTTGCATATAAGCAAATTTAGTACTATTAGTATTATTATTATTAATGTTATTGTTATTAATATGACGATTAAAGACAACTTTGAAACCTTTAGTGACTTTTATGTCTTCTTCTTTTTCCTCTACTAAAGTGTTAGACACAATTAAATTAGTTTAATTTCAGTTTTTCAAACATTTTATTTTAAAGCAAATTTTTGTTAAATATTATTTATATCCAACTCTATAACTCGCTTATGGTTGGTCCTACAAGAAAAATGCAAATAACAATTTTGTAGGAAATTTTATCAGCTTTAATTTTGAAAGAAAGATAAAAATTAATAGGAGTAACTGTTTTCGAGATATAAGCAAAAAACCAATAAGAAAACTGTGACTGTTACTGAACAAAAATGTAATTCGGTTTTCAATGTTTGAGACGAAGACGAAACTGCAGCATTTAAAAACGACTCTGAAGACTTCAGTGACTTTTATGTCACTTCCTTTTTCTTCTAATAAAGTATTGGACCCAATAAATTAAGTGTATTTTAAATCACAAGACATTTTCTGTTAAAGCACTTCTTTTTTAAATATTAATTATTTTCAATCTTATATCTCGCTTATGGTTAGTCCTACATAAAAAATGCAAATAACTATTTTGTAGGAAATTTTATCAGCTTGAATTTTAGTTAAAAGATAAAAATTGATAGGAGTAACTGTTTTCGAGATATAAGCAAGAAACCAAAACACTGTTACCTTAATTAAGCGTTTGCATATAAGCAAATTTAGTACTATTAGTATTATTATTATTAATGTTATTGTTATTAATATGACAACTAAAGACAACTCTGAAACCTTTAGTGACTTTTATGTTTTTTCCTTTTTTCTCTACTAAAGTGTTAGACACAGTAAAATTAGTTTAATTTCAGTTTTTCAAACATTTTATTTTAAAGCAAATTTTTGTTAAATATTATTTATATCCAACTCTATAACTCGCTTATGGTTGGTCCTACAAGAAAAATGCAAATAACTATTTTGTAGAATATTTTATCAGCTTTAATTTTGAAAGAAAGACAAAAATTCATAGGAGTAACTGTTTTCGAGATATAAGCAAGAAACCAAAAAACTGTTACCTTAATAAAGCGCTTGCATATAAGCAGATTTAGTACTATTAGTATTATAATTATTAATGTTATTGTTATTAATATGACGACTAAAAACGATTCTGAAGACTTTGGTGACTTTTATGTCTTTTTCTTTTTTCTCTACTAAAGTGTTAGACACAATTAATTTAGTTTAATTTCAGTATTTCAAACATTTTATTTTTAAGCAAGTTTTTGTTAAATATTATTTATATCCAACTTTATAACTCGCTTATGGTTGGTCCTACAAGAAAAATGCAAATAACTATTTTGTAGGAAATGTTATCAGCTTTAATTTTGAAAAAAAGATAAAAATTGATAGGAGTAACTGTTTTCGAGATATGAGCAAGAAACCAAAACACTGTTACCTTAATTAAGCGTTTGCATATAAGCAAATTTAGTACTATTAGTATTATTATTATTAATGTTATTGTTATTAATATGACGATTAAAGACAACTTTGAAACCTTTAGTGACTTTTATGTCTTCTTCTTTTTCCTCTACTAAAGTGTTAGACACAATTAAATTAGTTTAATTTCAGTTTTTCAAACATTTTATTTTAAAGCAAATTTTTGTTAAATATTATTTATATCCACTCTATAACTCGCTTATGGTTGGTCCTACAAGAAAAATGCAAATAACTATTTTGTAGGAAATTTTATCAGCTTTAATTTTGACAAAAAGATAAAAATTGATAGGAGTAACTGTTTTCGAGATATAAGCAAAAAACCAATAAGAAAACTGTGACTGTTACTGAACAAAAATGTAATTCAGTTTTCAATGTTTGAGACGAAGACGAAACTGCAGCATTTAAAAACGACTCTGAAGACTTCAGTGACTTTTATGTCACTTCCTTTTTCTTCTAATAAAGTATTGGACCCAATAAATTAAGTGTATTTTAAATCAAAAGACATTTTCTGTTAAAGCACTTTTTTTTTAAATATTAATTATTTTCAATCATATATCTCGCTTATGGTTAGTCCTACATGAAAAATGCAAATAACTATTTTATAGGAAATTTTATCAGCTTGAATTTTAGTAAAAAGATAAAAATTGATAGGAGTAACTGTTTTCGAGATATAAGCAAGAAACCAAAACACTGTTACCTTAATTAAGCGTTTGCATATAAGCAAATTTAGTACTATTAGTATTATTATTATTAATGTTATTGTTATTAATATGACAACTAAAGACAACTCTGAAACCTTTAGTGACTTTTATGTCTTTTCCTTTTTCCTCTACTAAAGTGTTAGACACAATTAAATTAGTTTAATTTCAGTTTTTCAAACATTTTATTTTAAAGCAAATTTTTGTTAAAAATTATTTATATCCAACTCTATAACTCGCTTATGGTTGGTCCTACAAGAAAAATGCAAATAACTATTTTGTAGGAAATTTTATCAGCTTTAATTTTGAAAAAAAGACAAAAATTCATAGGAGTAACTGTTTTCGAGATATAAGCAAGAAACCAAAAAACTGTTACCTTAATAAAGCGCTTGCATATAAGCAGATTTAGTACTATTAGTATTATTATTATTAATGTTATTGTTATTAATATGACGACTAAAAACGATTCTGAAGACTTTGGTGATTTTTATGTCTTTTTCTTTTTTCTCTACTAAAGTGTTAGACACAATTAATTTAGTTTAATTTCAGTATTTCAAACATTTTATTTTTAAGCAAGTTTTTGTTAAATATTATTTATATCCAACTTTATAACTCGCTTATGGTTGGTCCCACAAGAAAAATGCAAATAACTATTTTGTAGGAAATGTTATCAGCTTTAATATTGAAAGAAAGATAAAAATTGATAGGAGTAACTGTTTTCGAGATATGAGCAAGAAACCAAAACACTGTTACCTTAATTAAGCGTTTGCATATAAGCAAATTTAGTACTATTAGTATTATTATTATTAATGTTATTGTTATTAATATGACGATTAAAGACAACTTTGAAACCTTTAGTGACTTTTATGTCCTCTTCTTTTTCCTCTACTAAAGTGTTAGACACAATTAAATTAGTTTAATTTCAGTTTTTCAAACATTTTATTTTAAAGCAAATTTTTGTTAAATATTATTTATATCCAACTCTATAACTCGCTTATGGTTGGTCCTACAAGAAAAATGCAAATAACTATTTTGTAGGAAATTTTATCAGCTTTAATTTTGACAAAAAGATAAAAATTGATAGGAGTAACTGTTTTCGAGATATAAGCAAAAAACCAATAAGAAAACTGTGACTGTTACTGAACAAAAATGTAATTCAGTTTTCAATGTTTGAGACGAAGACGAAACTGCAGCATTTAAAAACGACTCTGAAGACTTCAGTGACTTTTATGTCACTTCCTTTTTCTTCTAATAAAGTATTGGACCCAATAAATTAAGTGTATTTTAAATCAAAAGACATTTTCTGTTAAAGCACTTTTTTTTTAAATATTAATTATTTTCAATCATATATCTCGCTTATGGTTAGTCCTACATGAAAAATGCAAATAACTATTTTATAGGAAATTTTATCAGCTTGAATTTTAGTAAAAAGATAAAAATTGATAGGAGTAACTGTTTTCGAGATATAAGCAAGAAACCAAAACACTGTTACCTTAATTAAGCGTTTGCATATAAGCAAATTTAGTACTATTAGTATTATTATTATTAATGTTATTGTTATTAATATGACAACTAAAGACAACTCTGAAACCTTTAGTGACTTTTATGTCTTTTCCTTTTTCCTCTACTAAAGTGTTAGACACAATTAAATTAGTTTAATTTCAGTTTTTCAAACATTTTATTTTAAAGCAAATTTTTGTTAAATATTATTTATATCCAACTCTATAACTCGCTTATGGTTGGTCCTACAAGAAAAATGCAAATAACTATTTTGTAGGAAATTTTATCAGCTTGAATTTTAGTAAAAAGATAAAAATTGATAGGAGTAACTGTTTTCGAGATATAAGCAAAAAACCAATAAGAAAACTGTGACTGTTACTGAACAAAAATGTAATTCGGTTTTCAATATTTGAGACGAAGACGAAACTGCAGCATTTAAAAACGACTCTGAAGACTTTAGTGACTTTTATGTCACTTCCTTTTTCTTCTAATAAAGTATTGGACCCAATAAATTAAGTGTATTTTAAATCACAAGACATTTTCTGTTAAAGCACTTTTTTTTTAAATATTAATTATTTTCAATCAGATATCTCGCTTATGGTTAGTCCTACATGAAAAATGCAAATAACTATTTTGTAGGAAATTTTATCAGCTTGAATTTTAGTAAAAAGATAAAAATTGATAGGAGTAACTGTTTTCGAGATATAAGCAAGAAACCAAAACACTGTTACCTTAATTAAGCGTTTGCATATAAGCAAATTTAGTAATATTAGTATTATTATTATTAATGTTATTGTTATTAATATGACAACTAAAGACAACTCTGAAACCTTTAGTGACTTTTATGTCTTTTCCTTTTTTCTCTACTAAAGTGTTAGACACAGTTAAATTAGTTTAATTTCAGTTTTTCAAACATTTTATTTTAAAGCAAATTTTTGTTGAATATTATTTATATCCAACTCTATAACTCGCTTATGGTTGGTCCTACAAGAAAAATGCAAATAACTATTTTGTAGAATATTTTATCAGATTTAATTTTGAAAGAAAGACAAAAATTCATAGGAGTAACTGTTTTCGAGATATAAGCAAGAAACCAAAAAACTGTTACCTTAATAAAGCGCTTGCATATAAGCAGATTTAGTACTATTAGTATTATTATTATTAATGTTATTGTTATTAATATGACGACTAAAAACGATTCTGAAGACTTTGGTGACTTTTATGTCTTTTTCTTTTTTCTCTACTAAAGTGTTAGACACAATTAATTTAGTTTAATTTCAGTATTTCAAACATTTTATTTTTAAGCAAGTTTTTGTTAAATATTATTTATATCCAACTTTATAACTCGCTTATGGTTGGTCCTACAAGAAAAATGCAAAAAACTATTTTGTAGGAAATGTTATCAGCTTTAATTTTAAAAGAAAGATAAAAATTGATAGGAGTAACTGTTTTCGAGATATGAGCAAGAAACCAAAACACTGTTACCTTAATTAAGCGTTTGCATATAAGCAAATTTAGTACTATTAGTATTATTATTATTAATGTTAATGTTATTAATATGACAATTAAAGACAACTTTGAAACCTTTAGTGACTTTTATGTCTTCTTCTTTTTCCTCTACTAAAGTGTTAGACACAATTAAATTAGTTTAATTTCAGTTTTTCAAACATTTTATTTTAAAGCAAATTTTTGTTAAATATTATTTATATCCAACTCTATAACTCGCTTATGGTTGGTCCTACAAGAAAAATGCAAATAACTATTTTGTAGGAAATTTTATCAGCTTTAATTTTGAAAGAAAGATAAAAATTGATAGGAGTAACTGTTTTCGAGATATAAGCAAAATACCAATAAGAAAACTGTGACTGTTACTGAACAAAAATGTAATTCGGTTTTCAATGTTTGAGACGAAGACGAAACTGCAGCATTTAAAAACGACTCTGAAGACTTCAGTGACTTTTATGTCACTTCCTTTTTCTTCTAATAAAGTATTGGACCCAATAAATTAAGTGTATTTTAAATCACAAGACATTTTCTGTTAAAGCACTTTTTTTTTAAATATTAATTATTTTCAGTCATATATCTCGCTTATGGTTAGTCCTACATGAAATATGCAAATAACTATTTTGTAGGAAATTTTATCAGCTTGAATTTTAGTAAAAAGATAAAAATTGATAGGAGTAACTGTTTTCGAGACATAAGCAAGAAACCAAAACACTGTTACCTTAATTAAGCGTTTGCATATAAGCAAATTTAGTACTATTAGTATTATTATTATTAATGTTATTGTTATTAATATGACAACTAAAGACAACTCTGAAACTTTTAGTGACTTTTATGTCTTTTTCTTTTTCCTCTACTAAAGTGTTAGACTCAATTAATTTAGTTTAATTTCGGTTTTTCAAACATTTTATTTTAAAGCAAATTTTTGTTAAATATTATTTATATCCAACTCTATAACTCGTTTATGCTTGGTCCTACAAGAAAAATGTAAATAACTATTTTGTTGGAAATTTTATCAGCTTTAATTTTGAAAGAAAGATAAAATTTGATAGAAGTAACTGTTTTCGAGATATAAGCAAAAAACCAATAAGAAAACTGTAACTGTTACTGAACAAAAATGTAATTCAATTTTCAATGTTTGAGACGAAGTCAAAAATGCACCATTTAAAAACGACTCTGAAGACTTCAGTGACTTTTATGTCACCTCCTTTTTCTTCTAATAAAGTATTGGACCCAACAAATTAAGTGTATTTTAAATCACAAGACATTTTCTGTTAAAACACTTTTTTTTAATTAATAATTATTTTCAAACTTATATCTCGCTTATGGTTAGTTCTACATGAAAAATGCAAATAACTATTTTGTAGGAAATTTTATCACCTTTAATTTTGGTGAAAAAGTAAAAATTGATAGGAGTAACTGTTTTCGAGATATAGGCAAAAAACAAAAAAACTGTTACCTTAATTAAGCGCTTGCATATAAGCAAATTTAGTACTATTAGTATTGTTATTATAAATGTTATTGTTATTATATATGACGACTAAAGACAACTTTAAGACTTTAGTGACTTTTATGTCTCCTCCTTTTTCCTCTACTAAAGTGTTAGACACAATTAATTTAGTTTAATTTCGGTTTTTCAAACATTTTATTTTAAAGCAAATTTTTGTTAAATATTAAAAACTATAAAATGGCTTAGATTGCCTAAAAACACAGATCACACATGATCTTTTGCATAAAAATGAGAAAACGCTCATGTAACACACAAAATAAGCTCCATTTTTCCTTTTTAAAAGTATTATTATTATTATTACTTTTGTTACTATTACTATTATTATTATTATTATTATTATTATTATTATTATTATTATTATTATTATTATTATTATTATTGTTATTATTATTATTATTATTATTATTATTATTATTATTATTATTATTATTATTATTATTATTATTATTATTATTATTATTATTATTATTATTATTATTAAAAACTTATATTAAACAGACAGAAAACGTCGTATTCTGACACAACTTAAAACACAGATCACACATGATCTTTTGCATAGAAATGAGAAAACGCTCATATAACACAAAATAAGCTTCATTTTGGCTTAGAAAACTAAGCTTACTTTTACTACTACTATTATTTTTATTTTTATTATTATTATTATTATTACTATTATTTTTATTATTATTATTACTATTATTATTATTATTATTATTATTATTATTATTATTATTATTATTATTATTATTATTATTATTATTATTATTATTATTATTATTAATATTATTATTATTAAAGACCGATTATAACTTTTGTATAGTAAATGTTTTTATACCAGTTTTAAAATGAGTTATTAATTTTAGACAATTTCTTGCCTAAAATCACAGATCACAGATGATCTCTTGCATAGAAATGAGAAAACGCTCAGATAACACAAAATAAGCATCATTTTTGCTTAGAAAAACTAAGCTTTAATTTAGAAAGAAATTTATTATTATAAGTATTATTATCATTATTATTATTATTATTATTATTATTATTATTATTGTTTCTTTTATTACTATTATTATTATTATTATTATTATTATTATTATTATTATTATTATTATTATTATTATTATTATTATCATTATTATTATTATTAACTTTTGTATAGTAAATGTTTTTATACCAGTTTTAAAATGAGTTATTAATTTTATTCAATTTCTTGCCTAAAAACACAGATCACAGATAATCTCTTGCATAGAAATGAGAAAACGCTCATATAACACACAAAATAAGCATCATTTTTGCTTAGAAAAACTAAGCTTTAATTTAGAAAGAAATTCATTATTATAAGTATTATTATCATTATTATTATTATTATTATTATTATTATTATTATTATTATTATTATTATTATTATTATTATTACTATTATTATTATTATTATTATTATTATTATTATTATTATTATTATTATTATTATTATTAATATTATTATTATTATTAACTTTCGTATAGTAAATGTTTTTATACCAGTTTTAAAATGAGTTATTAATTTTAGACAATTTCTTGCCTAAAAATACAGATCACAGATGATTTCTTGCATAGAAATGAGAAAGCGCTCATATAACACACAAAATAAGCTTCATTTTTGCTTAGAAAACTAAGCTTACTTTTATTTCTATTATTTTTATTATTATTATTATTATTATTATTATTATTATTATTATTATTATTATTATTATTGTTATTGTTATTATTATTATTATTATTATTATTATTATTATTATTATTATTATTATTGTTATTATTATTATTATTATTAAAAACTTATATTAAACAGACAGAAAACGTATTCTGACACAAAAAAAACGAATTACGTTATAGACTTGACGAGAACGGCGTATCTCGGACCCTTATAGGACTCTTATAGGGTCAAAAATTATCAGTTTGGATTAAAACAAATTATTTTTGTTGACTCTCAGTCTGAATTGTTCATCAGTTCAAACAAAAACGGCTTACTTTAGACGATCTTTTGCTTTGAACAAGAAAACTTACATCGAACAGACTAAAAACGTATTAATCTGGCATAAAAGAGCAATTTATGTATCACTTTGGATAAAGGCAGCTAATCCTATTCGTTTCATTGCTTAAAATAGACAAAATTGTTAATAAATCTAACAAAAACGCTGTATTCTAGCACAAAATACTAATTACATTATAGTTTCGACGAGAATAGCTTATTTGGAATGATTCTATGCTTCCAAACGAGTAAATTTTTAATAAACAGATGCCAAACATCATGTTTTGTCCTATAAAGACATTTTATATTGCAGTTTGTATTAAAACAAAATGTTTTCGTTGATTCTTTGTTAGAAGCAGCAAACCTAACATTAAAGAATCTGAAAACTTTGTATTCGGACACAAACCACCGAATTTTGTTTCAGTTTAGACAAAAACGGTTGATTTTCGACAATATTTTGCTTTGAACAAGAAAGCTTATATCAAACTGACTAAAAACGTCTTATTTTAGCACAAAACAAAAGATTTGCGTTATAGTCTTAACGAGAGCTGTTAATTTCAAACGGTTCTATGCTTTGAAACGAGTAAACTTTCACTGTACAGAGGAAAAACATCTTATTTCGCCTTTTAAAAACGATTCATGCCACAGTTTGGATAAAAACCAATTATTTTCGTTAATTCATTGTTACAAACATGAAACCTTACATCAAAGTAACTGAAAACCCCTTATTCAGGTACAGAAATTCGAATTACGTTTCAGTCTGAACAAAAACTGCTTACTTTAGACGATCCTTTGTTTTGAATACAAAAACTTACATTAAAAAGATTAAAAACGTCTTATTCTGGCTGAAAACTGCAAATTATATATTACTCTAGATAAAAGCAATTTATCCTGATTACTCCTTTACTTAGAATAGAGTAAACTTGTATAAAACTTAATAAAAACTTTAAATTTCGTCTCAAAGAAATAATTTACGTTATAGTTTTGACCAGCACTGTTTATTTCAAACGATTTTATAATTCGAAACTAATGAACTTTTATGGGGCAGATGCAAAACCACATATTACAATATAAAGCGATGTTTTAAAGCAAATTATTACCTTTTGCAACAAGAAATTTCACGTCAAAGAAACTGAAAACATCGTATCCATGCACAAATATCGAATTACGTATCAGTTTAGGCAAATACAGCTTATTTTAAACGATTCCTTGCTATAAACAAGAAAAATTTTATCAAACATATTGAAAATGTCTTATTCTCAAAAATAAGAGCAAATTATGTATCAGTTTTAACAAAAGCGGATTACTCTGTTTGATTCTATGCTTAGAGTAGAGTAAACTACTATAAAACGTAATGAAAACTCTATATTCAAGCTCAAAAGAACAAATTACGTTATAGTTTTGACAAAAAAAAATTATTTCGGACGACTACATATTTCGAAGTAAGCAAACTTTAATTGAACAAGTGCAAAAGCTAATACTTTGCTTTAAAATAACGATTTATGTGGTAATATGGTATTTTGCATCTGTCCTATAAAAGTTTACTCGTTTCGCTCCATTGAATCATTCGAAATAAATTATTTTGACACAACAACGAAAATAATTTTTTTGTTTAAACTGTAACATGTCGTTTTTATAAAACGAACTAAGACGTTTGGCATCTGTTTAGTGAAAGTTTTCTCGTTTGGGGGCATAAAATCGTTTGAAATTAACAGTTCTGGTCAAAACTATAACGTAAATTATTTCTTTGAGACGAAATTTAAAGTTTTCATTAAGTTTTATACAAGTTTGCTCTATTCTAAGCAAAGGAGTAATCAGGATAAACTGCTTTTATCCAAAGTAATACATAATTTGCAGTTTTGAGCCAGAATAAGACGTTTTTAATCTTTTTAATGTAAGTTTTCGTGTTCAAAAGAAAGAATCGTCTAAAATAAGCAATTTGTGTCCAGACTGAAACGTAATTTGATTTTCTGGGCCTGAATAAGATGTTTTCAGTTTCTTTGATGTAAGGTTTCTTGTTTGTAACAATGAATAAACGAAAATCATTGGTTTTAATCCAAACTGTGACATAAATCGTTTTTTAAAGGCGAAATCAGACGTTTTGCCTCTGTTCAGTGAAAGTATACTGGTTTCAAAGCATAGAATCGTTTGAAATTAACAGTTCTCGTCAAGACTATAACGCAAATCTTTAAAGTGATACAAAGAAATAATTTACGTAATAGTTTTGACCAGAACTGTTAATTTCAAACGATTTTATGCCCCCAAACGAGAAAACTTTCACTAAGCAGATGCCAAACGTCTTAGTTCGTTTTATAAAAGCGACTTATGTTACAGTTTAAACGAAAACAAATTATTTGTGTTGTTGTTGTGTCAAAATAATTTATTTCTAATGATTCAATGGAGCGAAACGGGTAAACTTTTATAGGACAGATGCAAAATACCATATTACCACATAAATCATTATTTTAAAGCAATGTATTAGCTTTTGCACATGTTCAATTAAAGTTTGCTTACTTCG
>NC_087399.1:16316016-16328516 GCF_031307605.1 Tribolium castaneum
CAAACGCTTAATTAAGGTAACAGTGTTTTGGTTTCTTGCTTATATCTCGAAAACAGTTACTCCTATCAATTTTTATCTTTTTACTAAAATTCAAGCTGATAAAATTTCCTACAAAATAGTTATTTGCATTTTTCATGTAGGACTAACCATAAGCGAGATATATGATTGAAAATAATTATTATTTAAAAAAAAAGTGCTTTAACAGAAAATGTCTTGTGATTTAAAATACACTTAATTTATTGGGTCCAATACTTTATTAGAAGAAAAAGGAAGTGACATAAAAGTCACTGAAGTCTTCAGAGTCGTTTTTAAATGCTGCAGTTTCGTATTCGTCTCAAACATTGAAAACTGAATTACATTTTTGTTCAGTAACAGTCACAGTTTTCTTATTGGTTTTTTGCTTATATCTCGAAAACAGTTCTCCTATCAATTTTCATCTTTCTGTCAAAATTAAAGCTGATAAAATTTCCTACAAAATAGTTATTTGCATTTTTCTTGTAGGACCAACCATAAGCGAGTTATAGAGTTGGATATAAATAATATTTAACAAAAATTTGCTTTAAAATAAAATGTTTGAAAAACTGAAATTAAACTAATTTAATTGTGTCTAACACTTTAGTAGAGGAAAAAGAAGAAGACATAAAAGTCACTAAAGGTTTCAAAGTTGTCTTTAATCGTCATATTAATAACAATAACATTAATAATAATAATACTAATAGTACTAAATTTGCTTATATGCAAACGCTTAATTAAGGTAACAGTGTTTTGGTTTCTTGCTCATATCTCGAAAACAGTTACTCCTATCAATTTTTATCTTTTTACTAAAATTCAAGCTGATAAAATTTCCTACAAAATAGTTATTTGCATTTTTTATGTAGGACTAACCATAAGCGAGATATAAGATTGAAAATAATTAATATTTAAAAAAGAAGTGCTTTAACAGAAAATGTCTTGTGATTTAAAATACACTTAATTTATTAGGTCCAATACTTTATTAAAAAAAAAAAGGGGGTGACATATAAGTCACTGAAATCTTCAGAGTCGATTTTAAATGCTGCATTTTCGTCTTCGTCTCAAATATTGAAAACTGAATTACATTTTTGTTCTGAAACGGTAACAGTTTTTACTTTGGTTTTTTGCTTATATCTCGAAAACAGTTACTCCTATCAATTTTTATCTTTCTTTCAAAATTAAAGCTGATAACATTTCCTACAAAATAGTTATTTGCATTTTTCTTGTAGGACCAACCATAAGCGAGTTATAAAGTTGGATATAAATAATATTTAACAAAAACTTGCTTAAAAATAAAATGTTTGAAATACTGAAATTAAACTAAATTAATTGTGTTTAACACTTTAGTAGAGAAAAAAGAAAAAGACATAAAAGTCACCAAAGTCTTCAGAATCGTTTTTAGTCGTCATATTAATAACAATAACATTAATAATAATAATACTAATAGTACTAAATCTGCTTATATGCAAGCGCTTTATTAAGGTAACAGTTTTTTGGTTTCTTGCTTATATCTCGAAAACAGTTACTCCTATGAATTTTTGTCTTTCTTTCAAAATTAAAGCTGATAAAATATTCTACAAAATAGTTATTTGCATTTTTCTTGTAGGACCAACCATAAGCGAGTTATAGAGTTGGATATAAATAATATTTAACAAAAATTTGCTTTAAAATAAAATGTTTGAAAAACTGAAATTAAACTAATTTAACTGTGTCTAACACTTTAGTAGAGAAAAAAGGAAAAGACATAAAAGTCACTAAAGGTTTCAGAGTTGTCTTTAGTTGTCATATTAATAACAATAACATTAATAATAATAATACTAATAGTACTAAATTTGCTTATATGCAAACGCTTAATTAAGGTAACAGTGTTTTGGTTTCTTGCTTATATCTCGAAAACAGTTACTCCTATCAATTTTTATCTTTTTACTAAAATTCAAGCTGATAAAATTTCCTACAAAATAGTTATTTGCATTTTTCATGTAGGACTAACCATAAGCGAGATATATGATTGAAAATAATTAATATTTAAAAAAAAAGTGCTTTAACAGAAAATGTCTTGTGATTTAAAATACACTTAATTTATTGGGTCCAATACTTTATTAGAAGAAAAAGGAAGTGACATAAAAGTCACTGAAGCCTTCAGAGTCGTTTTTAAATGCTGCAGTTTCGTCTTCGTCTCAAACATTGAAAACCGAATTACATTTTTGTTCAGTAACAGTCACAGTTTTCTTATTGATTTTTTGCTTATATCTCGAAAACAGTTACTCCTATCAATTTTTATCTTTCTTTCAAAATTAAAGCTGATAAAATTTCCTACAAAATAGTTTATTGCATTTTTCTTGTAGGACCAACCATAAGCGAGTTATAGAGTTGGATATAAATAATATTTAACAAAAATTTGCTTTAAAATAAAATGTTTGAAAAACTGAAATTAAACTAATTTAATTGTGTCTAACACTTTAGTATAGGAAAAAGAAGAAGACATAAAAGTCACTAAAAGTTTCAAAGTTGTCTTTAATCGTCATATTAATAACAATAACATTAATAATAATAATACTAATAGTACTAAATTTGCTTATATGCAAACGCTTAATTAAGGTAACAGTGTTTTGGTTTCTTGCTCATATCTCGAAAACAGTTACTCCTATCAATTTTTATCTTTTTACTAAAATTCAAGCTGATAAAATTTCCTACAAAATAGTTATTTGCATTTTTTGTGTAGGACTAACCATAAGCGAGATATAAGATTGAAAATAATTAATATTTAAAAAAGAAGTGCTTTAACAGAAAATGTCTTGTGATTTAAAATACACTTAATTTATTAGGTCCAATACTTTATTAAAAAAAAAGGGGGTGACATATAAGTCACTGAAGTCTTCAGAGTCGATTTTAAATGCTGCATTTTCGTCTTCGTCTCAAACATTGAAAACTGAATTACATTTTTGTTCTGAAACGGTAACAGTTTTTACTTTGGTTTTTTGCTTATATCTCGAAAACAGTTACTCCTATAAATTTTTGTCTTTCTTTCAAAATTAAAGCTGATAAAATATTCTACAAAATAGTTATTTGCATTTTTCTTGTAGGACCAACCATAAGCGAGTTATAGAGTTGGATATAAATAATATTTAACAAAAATTTGCTTTAAAATAAAATGTTTGAAAAACTGAAATTAAACTAATTTAACTGTGTCTAACACTTTAGTAGAGAAAAAAGGAAAAGACATAAAAGTCTCTAAAGGTTTCAGAGTTGTCTTTAGTTGTCATATTAATAACAATAACATTAATAATAATAATACTAATAGTACTAAATTTGCTTATATGCAAGCGCTTTATTAAGGTAACAGTTTTTTGGTTTCTTGCTTATATCTCGAAAACAGTTACTCCTATAAATTTTTGTCTTTCTTTCAAAATTAAAGCTGATAAAATATTCTACAAAATAGTTATTTGCATTTTTCTTGTAGGACCAACCATAAGCGAGTTATAGAGTTGGATATAAATAATATTTAACAAAAATTTGCTTTAAAATAAAATGTTTGAAAAACTGAAATTAAACTAATTTAACTGTGTCTAACACTTTAGTAGAGAAAAAAGGAAAAGACATAAAAGTCACTAAAGGTTTCAGAGTTGTCTTTAGTTGTCATATTAATAACAATAACATTAATAATAATAATACTAATAGTACTAAATTTGCTTATGTGCAAACGCTTAATTATGGTAACAGTGTTTTGGTTTCTTGCTTATATCTCGAAAACAGTTACTCCTATTAATTTTTATCTTTTTACTAAAATTCAAGCTGATAAAATTTCCTACAAAATAGTTATTTGCATTTTTCATATAGGACTAACCATAAGCGAGATATATGATTGAAAATAATTAATATTTAAAAAAAAAGTGCTTTAACAGAAAATGTCTTGTGATTTAAAATACACTTAATTTATTGGGTCCAATACTTTATTAGAAGAAAAAGGAAGTGACATAAAAGTCACTAAAGTCTTCAGAGTCGTCTTTAAATGCTGCAGTTTCGTCTTCGTCTCAAACATTGAAAACCGAATTACATTTTTGTTCAGTAACAGTCACAGTTTTCTTATTGTTTTTTTGCTTATATCTCGAAAACAGTTACTCCTATCAATTTTTATCTTTTTACTAAAATTCAAGCTGATAAAATTTCCTACAAAATAGTTATTTGCATTTTTCTTGTAGGACCAACCATAAGCGAGTTATAGAGTTGGATATAAATAATATTTAACAAAAATTTGCTTTAAAATAAAATGTTTGAAAAACTGAAATTAAATTAATTTAATTGTGTCTAACACTTTAGTAGAGGAAAAAGAAGAAGACATAAAAGTCACTAAAGGTTTCAAAGTTGTCTTTAATCGTCATATTAATAACAATAACATTAATAATAATAATACTAATAGTACTAAATTTGCTAATATGCAAACGCTTAATTAAGGTAACAGTGTTTTGGTTTCTTGCTCATATCTCGAAAACAGTTACTCCTATCAACTTTTATCTTTTTACTAAAATTCAAGCTGATAAAATTTCCTACAAAATAATTATTTGCATTTTTTATGTAGGACTAACTATAAGCGAGATATAAGATTGAAAATAATTAATATTTAAAAAAGAAGTGCTTTAACAGAAAATGTCTTGTGATTTAAAATACACTTAATTTATTAGGTCCAATACTTTATTAGAAAAAAAGGGTGTGACATATAAGTCACTGAAGTCTTCAGAGTCGATTTTAAATGCTGCATTTTCGTCTTCGTCTCAAACATTGAAAACTGAATTAGATTTTTGTTCTGAAACGGTAACAGTTTTTACATTGGTTTTTTGCTTATATCTCGAAAACAGTTACTCCTATCAATTTTTATCTTTCTTTCAAAATTAAAGCTGATAACATTTCCTACAAAATAGTTATTTGCATTTTTCTTGTAGGACCAACCATAAGCGAGTTATATAGTTGGATATAAATAATATTTAACAAAAACTTGCTTAAAAATAAAATGTTTGAAATACTGAAATTAAACTAAATTAATTGTGTCTAACACTTTAGTAGAGAAAAAAGAAAAAGACATAAAAGTCACCAAAGTCTTCAGAATCGTTTTTAGTCGTCATATTAATAACAATAACATTAATAATAATAATACTAATAGTACTAAATCTGCTTCTATGCAAGCGCTTTATTAAGGTAACAGTTTTTTGGTTTCTTGCTTATATCTCGAAAACAGTTACTCCTATGAATTTTTGTCTTTCTTTCAAAATTAAAGCTGATAAAATATTCTACAAAATAGTTATTTGCATTTTTCTTGTAGGACCAACCATAAGCGAGTTATGGAGTTGGATATAAATAATATTTAACAAAAATTTGCTTTAAAATAAAATGTTTGAAAAACTGAAATTAAACTAATTTAACTGTGTCTAACACTTTAGTAGAGAAAAAAGGAAAAGACATAAAAGTCACTAAAGGTTTCAGAGTTTTCTTTAGTTGTCATATTAATAACAATAACATTAATAATAATAATACTAATAGTACTAAATTTGCTTATATGCAAACGCTTAATTAAGGTAACAGTGTTTTGGTTTCTTGCTTATATCTCGAAAACAGTAACTCCTATCAATTTTTATCTTTTTACTAAAATTCAAGCTGATAAAATTTCCTACAAAATAGTTATTTGCATTTTTTATGTAGGACTAACCATAAGCGATATAAGATTGAAAATAATTAATATTTAAAAAAGAAGTGCTTTAACAGAAAATGTCTTGTGATTTAAAATACACTTAATTTATTGGGTCCAATACTTTATTAGAAGAAAAAGGAAGTGACATAAAAGTCACTGAAGTCTTCAGAGTCGTTTTTAAATGCTGCAGTTTCGTCTTCGTCTCAAACATTGAAAACCGAATTACATTTTTGTTCAGTAACAGTCACAGTTTTCTTATTGGTTTTTTGCTTATATCTCGAAAACAGTTACTCCGATCAATTTTTATCTCTCTTTCAAAATTAAAGCTGATAAAATTTCCTACAAAATAGTTATTTGCATTTTTCTTGTAGGACCAACCATAAGCGAGTTATATAGTTGGATATAAATAATATTTAACAAAAATTTGCTTTAAAATAAAATGTTTGAAAAACTGAAATTAAACTAATTTAATTGTGTCTAACACTTTAGTAGAGGAAAAAGAAGACGACATAAAAGTCACTAAAGGTTTCAAAGTTGTCTTTAATCGTCATATTAATAACAATAACATTAATAATAATAATACTAATAGAACTAAATTTGCTTATATGCAAACGCTTAATTAAGGTAACAGTGTTTTGGTTTCTTGCTCATATCTCGAAAACAGTTACTCCTATCAATTTTTATCTTTTTACTAAAATTCAATCTGATAAAATTTCCTACAAAATAGTTATTTGCATTTTTTATGTAGGACTAACCATAAGCGAGATATAAGATTGAAAATAATTAATATTTAAAAAAGAAGTGCTTTAACAGAAAATGTCTTGTGATTTAAAATACACTTAATTTATTAGGTCCAATACTTTATTAAAAAAAAAAGGGGGTGACATATAAGTCACTGAAGTCTTCAGAGTCGATTTTAAATGCTGCATTTTCGTCTTCGTCTCAAACATTGAAAACTAAATTACATTTTTGTTCTGAAACGGTAACAGTTTTTACTTTGGTTTTTTGCTTATATCTCGAAAACAGTTACTCCTATCAATTTTTATCTTTCTTTCAAAATTAAAGCTGATAACATTTCCTACAAAATAGTTATTTGCATTTTTCTTGTAGGACCAACCATAAGCGAGTTATAAAGTTGGATATAAATAATATTTAACAAAAACTTGCTTAAAAATAAAATGTTTGAAATACTGAAATTAAACTAAATTAATTGTGTCTAACACTTTAGTAGAGAAAAAAGAAAAAGACATAAAAGTCACCAAAGTCTTCAGAATCGTTTTTAGTCGTCATATTAATAACAATAACATTAATAATAATAATACTAACAGTACTAAATCTGCTTATATGCAAGCGCTTTATTAAGGTAACAGTTTTTTGGTTTCTTGCTTATATCTCGAAAACAGTTACTCCTATGAATTTTTGTCTTTCTTTCAAAATTAAAGCTGATAAAATATTCTACAAAATAGTTATTTGCATTTTTCTTGTAGGACCAACCATAAGCGAGTTATAGAGTTGGATATAAATAATATATAACAAAAATTTGCTTTAAAATAAAATGTTTGAAAAACTGAAATTAAACTAATTTAACTGTGTCTAACACTTTAGTAGAGGAAAAAGGAAAAGACATAAAAGTCACTAAAGGTTTCAGAGTTGTCTTTAGTTGTCATATTAATAACAATAACATTAATAATAATAATACTAATAGTACTAAATTTGCTTATATGCAAACGCCTAATTAAGGTAACAGTGTTTTGGTTTCTTGCTTATATCTCGAAAACAGTTACTCCTATCAATTTTTATCTTTTTACTAAAATTCAAGCTGATAAAATTTCCTACAAAATAGTTATTTGCATTTTTCATGTAGGACTAACCATAAGCGAGATATAAGTTTGAAAATAATTAATATTTAAAAAAAAGTGCTTTAACAGAAAATGTCTTGTGATTTAAAATACACTTAATTTATTAGGTCCAATACTTTATTAGAAGAAAAAGGGGGTGACATATAAGTCACTGAAGTCTTCAGAGTCGATTGTAAATGCTGCATTTTCGTCTTCGTCTCAAACATTGAAAACTGAATTACATTTTTGTTCTGAAACGGTAACAGTTTTCACTTTGGTTTTTTGCTTATATCTCGAAAACAATTACTCCTATCAGTTTTTATCTTTTTTTCAAAATAAAGCTGATAAAATTTCCTACAAAATAGTTATTTGCATTTTTCTTGTAGGACCAACCATCAGCGAGTTATAAAGTTGGATATAAATAACATTTAACAAAAACTTGCTTAAAAATTAAATGTTTGAAATACTGAAATTAAACTAAATTAATTGTGTCTAACACTTTAGTAGAGAAAAAAGAAAAAGACATAAAAGTTACCAAAGTCTTCAGAATCGTTTTTAGTCGTCATATTAATAACAACAACATTAATAATAATAATACTAATAGTACTGAATCTGCTTATATGCAAGCGCTTTATTAAGGTAACAGTTTTTTGGTTTCTTGCTTATATCTCAAAAACAGTTACTCCTATGAATTTTTGTCTTTCTTTCAAAATTAATGCTGATAAAATATTCTACAAAATAGTTATTTGCATTTTTCTTGTAGGACCAACCATAAGCGAGTTATAGAGTTGGATATAAATAATATTTAACACTACTAAAGTGTTAGACACAATTAATTTAGTTTAATTTCAGTATTTCAAACATTTAATTTTTAAGCAAGTTTTTGTTAAATATTATTTATATCCAACTTTATAACTCGCTTATGGTTGGTCCTACAAGAAAAATGCAAATAATTATTTTGTAGGAAATTTTATCAGCTTTATTTAAAAAAAAAAAATAAAAACTGATAGGAGTAATTGTTTTCGAGATATAAGCAAAAAACCAAAGTGAAAACTGTTACCGTTTCAGAACAAAAATGTAATTCAGTTTTCAATGTTTGAGACGAAGACGAAAATGCAGCATTTAAAATCGACTCTGAAGACTTCAGTGACTTATATGTCACCCTCTTTTTCTTCTAATAAAGTATTGGACCTAATAAATTAAGTGTATTTTAAATCACAAGACATTTTCTGTTAAAGCACTTTTTTTTTAAATATTAATTATTTTCAAACTTATATCTCGCTTATGGTTAGTCCTACATGAAAAATGCAAATAACTATTTTGTAGGAAATTTTATCAGCTTGAATTTTAGTAAAAAAATAAAAATTGATAGGAGTAACTGTTTTCGAGATATAAGCAAGAAACCAAAACACTGTTACCTTAATTAAGCGTTTGCATATAAGCAAATATAGTACTATTAGTATTATTATTATTAATGTTATTGTTATTAATATGACGACTAAAAACGATTCTGAAGACTTTGGTGACTTTTATGTCTTTTTCTTTTTTCTCTACTAAAGTGTTAGACACAATTAATTTAGTATAATTTCAGTATTTCAAACATTTAATTTTTAAGCAAGTTTTTGTTAAATATTATTTATATCCAACTTTATAACTCGCTTATGGTTGGTCCTACAAGAAAAATGCAAATAATTATTTTGTAGGAAATTTTATCAGCTTTAATTTTGAAAGAAAGATAAAAATTGATAGGAGTAACTGTTTTCGAGATATAAGCAAAAAACCAATAAGAAAACTGTGACTGTTACTGAACAAAAATGTAATTCGGTTTTCAATGTTTGAGACGAAGACGAAACTGCAGCATTTAAAAACGACTCTGAAGACTTCAGTGACTTTTATGTCACTTCCTTTTTCTTCTAATAAAGTATTGGACCCAATAAATTAAGTGTATTTTAAATCACAAGACATTTTCTGTTAAAGCACTTTTTTTTTTAAATATTAATTATTTTCAATCATATATCTCGCTTATGGTTAGTCTTACATGAAAAATGCAAATAACTATTTTGTAGGAAATTTTATCAGCTTGAATTTTAGTAAAAAGATAAAAATTGATAGGAGTAACTGTTTTCGAGATATAAGCAAGAAACCAAAACACTGTTACCTTAATTAAGCGTTTGCATATAAGCAAATTTAGTACTATTAGTATTATTATTATTAATGTTATTGTTATTAATATGACAACTAAAGACAACTCTGAAACCTTTAGTGACTTTTATGTCTTTTCCTTTTTTCTCTACTAAAGTGTTAGACACAGTTAAATTAGTTTAATTTCAGTTTTTCAAACATTTTATTTTAAAGCAAATTTTTGTTAAATATTATTTATATCCAACTCTATAACTCGCTTATGGTTGGTCCTACAAGAAAAATGCAAATAACTATTCTGTAGAATATTTTATCAGCTTTAATTTTGAAAGAAAGACAAAAATTTATAGGAGTAACTGTTTTCGAGATATAAGCAAGAAACCAAAAAACTGTTACCTTAATAAAGCGCTTGCATATAAGCAGATTTAGTACTATTAGTATTATTATTATTAATGTTATTGTTATTAATATGACGACTAAAAACGATTCTGAAGACTTTGGTGACTTTTATGTCCTTTTCTTTTTTCTCTACTAAAGTGTTAGACACAATTAATTTAGTTTAATTTCAGTATTTCAAACATTTTATTTTTAAGCAAGTTTTTGTTAAATATTATTTATATCCAACTTTATAACTCGCTTATGGTTGGTCCTACAAGAAAAATGCAAATAACTATTTTGTATGAAATTTTATCAGCTTTAATTTTGAAAGAAAGATAAAAATTGATAGGAGTAACTGTTTTCGAGATATAAGCAAAAAACCAATAAGAAAACTGTGACTGTTACTGAACAAAAATGTAATTCGGTTTTCAATATTTGAGACGAAGACGAAAATGCATCATTTACAAACGACTCTAAAAACTTCAGTGACATTTCTGTCACCTCCTTTTTCTTCTAATAAAGTATTGGACCCAATAAATTAAGTGTATTTTAAATCACAAGACATTTTCTGTTAAAGCACATTTTTTTTTAAATATCAATTATTTTCAAACTTATATCTCGCTTATGGTTAGTCCTACATAAAAAATGCAAATAACTATTTTGTAGGAAATTTTATCAGCTTTAATTTTGGTGAAAAGATAAAAATTGATAGGAGTAACTGTTTTCGAGATATAAGCAAAAAACCAATAAGAAAACTGTAACTGTTACTGAACAAAAATGTAATTCAGTTTTCAATGTTCGACTCTAAAGACTTCAGTGACTTTTATGTCTCCTCCTTTTTTTTCTAATAAAGTATTGGACCCATTAAATTAAGTGTATTTTAAATCACAAGACATTTTCTGTTAAAGCACTTCTTTTTAAATATTAATTATTTTCAAACTTATATCTCGCTTATGGTTAGTCCTACAAGAAAAATGCAAATTAGTATTTTGTAGGAAATTTTATCAGCTTTAATTTTAGTAAAAAGATAAAAATTGATAGGAGTAACTGTTTTCGAAATATAAGCAAGAAACCAAAAAACTGTTACCTTAATTAAGCGCTTGCATATAAGCAAATTTAATAATATTAGTATTATTAATATTAATGTTATTGTTATTAATATGACGACTAAAAACGACTCTCAAGACTTTGGTGACTTTTATGTCTTCTCGTTTATCCTCTACTAAAGTGTTAGTCTTAATTTAGTTTAATTTCGGTTTTTCAAACATTTTATTTTAAAGCAAATTTTTGTTAAAGATTATTTATATCCAACTCTATAACTCGCTTATGGTTGGTCCTACAAAAAAATGCAAATAACTATTTTGTAGGAAATTTTATCAGCTTTAATTTTGAAAAAAAGATAAAAATTGATTGGAGTAACTGTTTTCGAGATATAAGCAAGAAACCAAAAAACTGTTACCTTAATTAAGCGTTTGCATATAAGCAAATTTAGTACTATTAGTATTATTATTATTAATGTTATTGTTATTAATATGACGACTAAAGACGACTCTGAAACATTTAGTGACTTTTATGCCTTCTCCTTTTTCCTCTACTAAAGTGTTAGACACAATTAATTTAGTTTAATTCCGGTTTTTCAAGCATTTTATTTTAAAGCAAATTTTTGTTAAATATTATTTATATCCAACTCTATAACTCGTTTATGCTTGGTCCTACAAGAAAAATGTGAATAACTATTTTGTTGGAAATTTTATCAGCTTTAATTTTGAAAAAAAGATAAAATTTGATAGGAGGAACTGTTTTCGAGATATAAGCAAAAAACCAATAAGAAAACTGTAACTGTTACTGAACAAAAATGAAATTCAGTTTTCAATGTTTGAGATTTAGACAAAAATGCAGCATTTAAAAACGACTCTGAAGACTTCAGTGACTTTTATGTCACCTCCTTTTTCTTCTAATAAAGTATTGGACCCAATAAATTAAGTGTATTTTAAATCACAAGACATTTTCTGTTAAAACACTTTTTTTTAATTATTAATTATTTTCAAACTTACATCTCGCTTATGGTTAGTTCTACATGAAAAATGCAAATAACTATTTTGTAAAAAATTTTATCACCTTTAATTTTGGTGAAAAAATAAAAATTGATAGGAGTAACTGTTTTCGAGAAATAAGCAAAAAACAAAAAAACTGTTACCTTAATTAAGCGCTTGCATATAAGCAAATTTAGTACTACTAGTATTGTTATTATAAATGTTATTGTTATTAATATGACGACTAAAGACAACTCTAAGACTTTAGTGACTTTTATGTCTCCTCCTTTTTCCTCTACTAAAGTGTTAGACGCAATTAATTTAGTTTAATTTCAGTTTTTCAAACATTTTATTTTAAAGCAAATTTTTGTTAAATATTAAAAACTATAAAATGGCTTAGATTGCCTAAGAACACAGATC
>NC_087399.1:16331016-16356016 GCF_031307605.1 Tribolium castaneum
TAATAAAAACTTTAAATTTCGTCTCAAAGAAATAATTTACGTTATAGTTTTGACCAGCACTGTTTATTTCAAACGATTTTATGATTCGAAACTAATGAACTTTTATGGGGCAGATGCAAAACCACATATTACCATATAAAGCGTTGTTTTAAAGCAAATTATTACCTTTTGCAACAAGAAATTTCACGTCAAAGAAACTGAAAACTTCGTATCCATACATAAATATCGAATTACGTATCAGTTTAGGCAAATACAGCTTATTTTAAACGATTCCTTGCTATAAACAAGAAAAATTTTATCAAGCATATTGAAAACGTCTTATTCTCGAAAATAAGAGCAAATTATGTATCAGTTTTAACAAAAGCGGATTACTCTGTTTGATTCTATGCTTAGAGTAGAGTAAACTACTATAAAACGTAATGAAAACTCTATATTCAAGCTCAAAAGAACAAATTACGTTATAGTTTTGACTAAAAAAAATATTTCGGACGATTACATACTTCGAAGTAAGCAAACTTTAATTGAACAAGTGCAAAAGCTAATACTTTGCTTTAAAATTACAATTTATGTGGTAAAATGGTATTTTGCATCTGTCCTATAAAAGTTTACTCGTTTCGCTTCATTGAATCATTCGAAATAAATTATTTTGACACAACAACAACGAAAATAATTTGTTTTTGTTTAAACTGTAACATAAGTCGCTTTTATAAAACGAACTAAGACGTTTGGCTTCTGTTTAGTGAAAGTTTTCTCGTTTGGGGGCATAAAATCGTTTGAAATTAAGAGTTCTGGTCAAAACTATAACGTAAATTATTTCTTTGTATCACTTTAAAGATTTGCGTTATAGTCTTGACGAGAACTGTTAATTTCAAACGATTCTATGCTTTGAAACCAGTATACTTTCAGTGAACAGAGGCAAAACGTCTAATTTCGCTTTTAAAAAACGATTTATGTCACAGAAAATCAAATTACGTTTCAGTCTAGACACAAATTGCTTATTTTAGACGATTCTTTCTTTTGAACACGAAAACTTACATTAAAAAGATTAAAAACGTCTTATTCTGGCTCAAAACTGCAAATTATGTATTACTTTGGATAAAAGTAGTTTATCCCGATTACTCCTTTGCTTAGAATAGAGCAAACTTGTATAAAACTTAATGAAAACTTTAAATTTCGTCTCAAAGAAATAATTTACGTTATAGTTTTGACCAGAACTGTTAATTTCAAACGATTTTATGCCCCCAAACGAGAAAACTTTCACTAAACAGATGCCAAACGCCTTAGTTCGTTTTATAAAAACGACATGTTACAGTTTGAACAATAAAATTATTTTCGTTGTGTCAAAATAATTTATTTCGAATGATTCAATGGAGCGAAACGTGTAAACTTTTATAGAACAGATGCAAAATACCATATTACCACTTAAATCGTTATTTTAAAGCAAAGTATTAGCTTTTGCACTTGTTCAATTAAAGTTTGCTTACTTCGAAGTATGTAGTCGTCCGAAATAATTTTTTTTTGTTAAAACTGTAACGTAATTTGTTCTTTTGAGCTTGAATATAGAGTTTTCATTACGTTTTATAGTAGTTTACTCTACTCTAAGCATAGAATCAAACAGAGTAATCCGCTTTTGTTAAAACTGATACATAATTTGCTCTTATTTTCGAGAATAAGACATTTTCAATACGTTTGATAAAATTTTTCTTGTTTATAGCAAGGAATAGTTTAAAATAAGCTGTATTTGCCTAAACTGATACGTAATTCGATATTTGTGCATGGATACGAAGTTTTCAATTTCTTTGACGTGTGAAATTTCTTGTTGCAAAAGGTAATAATTTGCGTTAAAACAATGCTTTATATGGTAATATGTGGTTTTGCATCTGCCCCATAAAAGTTCATTAGTTTCGAATCATAAAATCGTTGGAAATAAACAGTGCTGGTCAAAACTATAACGTAAATTATTTCTTTGAGACGAAATTTAAAGTTTTCATTAAGTTTTATACAAGTTTACTCTATTCTAAGTAAAGGAGTAATCAGGATAAATTGCTTTTATCTAGAGTAATATATAATTTGCAGTTTTCAGCCAGAATAAGACGTTTTTAATCTTTTTAATGTAAGTTTTTGTATTCAAAACAAAGGATCGTCTAAAGTAAGCAGTTTTTGTCCAGACTGAAACGTAATTCCAAATTCTGTGCCTGAATAAGGGGTTTTCAGTTACTTTGATGTAAGGTTTCATGTTTGTAACAATGAATTAACGAAAATAATTGGTTTTTATCCAAACTGTATCATGAATCGTTTTTAAAAGGCGAAATAAGGTGTTTTTCCTCTGTACAGTGAAAGTTTACTCGTTTCAAAGCATAGAACCGTTTGAAATTAACAGCTCTCGTTAAAACTATAACGCAAATCTTTTGTTTTGTACTAAAATAAGACGTTTTTAGTCAGTTTGATATAAGTTTTCTTGTTCAAAGCAAAATATTGTCGAAAATCAACCGTTTTTGTCTAAACTGATACAAAATTCGGTGGTTTGTGTCCGAATACAAAGTTTTCAGATTCTTTAATGTTAGGTTTGCTGCTTCTAACAAAGAATCAACGAAAATATTTTGTTTTAATACAAACTGCAATATAAAATGTCTTTATAGGACAAAACATGATGTTTGGCGTCTGTTTAATAAAAATTTACTCGTTTGGAAGCATAGAATCATTCCAAATAAGCTATTCTCGTCGAAACTATAATGTAATTAGTATTTTGTGCTAGAATACAGCGTTTTTGTTTGATTTATTAACAATTTTGTCTATTTTAAGCAATGAAACGAATAGGATTAGCTGCCTTTATCCAAAGTGATACATAAATTGCTCTTTTATGCCAGATTAATACGTTTTTAGTCTGTTCGATGTATATTTTCATGTTCAAAGCAAAAGATCGTCTAAAATAAGCCGTTTTTGTTTGAACTGATGAACAATTCAGACTGAGAGTCAACAAAAATAATTTGTTTTAATCCAAACTGATACTTTTTGACCCTATAAGAGTCCTATAAGAGTCCGAGATACGCCGTTCTCGTCAAGTCTATAACGTAATTCATTTTTTTGTGTCAGAATACGACGTTTTCTGTCTGTTTAATATAATTTTTTAATAATAATAATAATAATAACAATAATAATAATAATAATAATAATAATAATAATAATAATAATAATAATAATAATAATAATAATAATAATAATAATAATAATAATAATAATAATAGTAATAATAATAATAATAATAATAATAATAATAATAGTAATAATAATAATAATAATAATAATAACAATAATAATAATAATAATAGTAATAATAATAATAATAATAATAATAGTAATAAAAGTAAGCTTAGTTTTCTAAGCAAAAATGAAGCTTATTTTGTGTGTTATATGAGCGTTTTCTCATTTCTATGCAAGAAATCATCTGTGATCTGTATTTTTAGGCAAGAAATTGTCTAAAATTAATAACTCATTTTAAAACTGGTATAAAAACATTTACTATACAAAAGTTAATAATAATAATAATAATAATAATAATAATAGTAATAATAATAATAATAATAATAATAATAAAAATAATAATAATAGCAATAAAAGTAAGCTTAGTTTTCTAAGCAAAAATGAAGCTTATTTTGTGTGTTATATGAGCGTTTTCTCATTTCTATGCAAGAGATCATCTGTGATCTGTGTTTTTAGGCAAGAAATTGAATAAAATTAATAACTCATTTTAAAACTGGTATAAAAACATTTACTATACAAAAGTTAATAATAATAATAATAATAATAATAATAATAATAGTAATAATAACAATAATAATAGTAATAATAATAATAATAATAATAATAATAATAATAAAAATAATAATAATAGTAATAAAAGAAATAATAATAATAATAATAATAATAATAATAATAATAATAATAATAATAATAATAATAATGATAATAATACTTATAATAATAAATTTCTTTGTAAATTAAAGCTTAGTTTTTCTAAGCAAAAATGATGCTTATTTTGTGTTATCTGAGCGTTTTCTCATTTCTATGCAAGAGATCATCTGTGATCTGTTTTTTTAGGCAAGAAATTGTCTAAAATTAATAACTCATTTTAAAACAGGTATAAAAACATTTACTATACAAAAGTTATAATCGGTTTTTAATAATAATAATATTAATAATAATAATAATAATAATAATAATAATAATAATAATAAAAATAATAGTAATAATAATAATAATAATAAAAATAATAATAATAGTAGTAATAAAAATAAGCTTAGTTTTCTAAGCAAAAATGAACCTTATTTTGTGTTATATGAGCTTTTCTCATTTCTATGCAAAAGATCATGTGTGATCTGTGTTTTTAGGCAATCTAAGCCATTTGATAGTTTTTAGGCAAGAAATTGGCTAAAATTAATAACTCATTTTAAAACTGGTATAAAAACATTTACTATACAAAAGTTAATAATTATAATAATAATAATAATAATACTAATAATAATAATAATAATAACAATAATAATAATAACAATAATAATAATAATAATAATAATAGTAATAGTAACAAAAGTAATAATAATAATAATACTTTTAATAAGGAAAAATGGAGCTTATTTTGTGTGTTACATGAGCGTTTTCTCATTTCTATGCATAAGCCATTTAATAGTTTTTAATATTTAACAAAAATTTGCATTAAAATAAAATGTTTGAAAAACTGAAATTAAACTAAATTAAGTGTGTCTAACAATTTAGTAGAGAAGAAAGGAGAAGACATAAAAGTCACTAAAGTCTTAGAGTTGTCTTTAGTCGTCATATTAATAACAATAACATTTATAATAACAATACTAGTAGTACTAAATTTGCTTATATGCAAGCGCTTAATTAAGGTAACAGTTTTTTTGTTTTTTGCTTATATCTCGAAAACAGTTACTCCTATCAATTTTTACTTTTTCACCAAAATTAAGTTGATAAAATTTCCTACAAAATAGTTATTTGCATTTTTCATGTAGAACTAACCATAAGCGAGATATAAGTTTGAAAATAATTAATAATTAAAAAAAAGTGTTTTAACAGAAAATGTCTTGTGATTTATAAAATACACTTAATTTATTGGGTCCAATACTGTATTAGAAGAAAAAGGAGGTGACATAAAAGTCACTGAAGTCTTCAGAGTCGTTTTTAAATGCTGCATTTTTGTCTTCGTCTCAAACATTGAAAACTGAATTACATTTTGGTTCAGCAACAGTTACAGTTTTCTTATTGGTTTTTTGCTTATATCTCGAAAACAGTTACTCCTATCAAATTTTATCCTTCTTTCAAAATTAAAGCTGATAAAATTTCCAACAAAATAGTTATTTACATTTTTCTTGTAGGACCAAGCATAAACGAGTTATAGAGTTGGATATAAATAATATTTAACAAAAATTTGCTTTAAAATAAAATGCTTGAAAAACTTGAATTAAACTAAATTAATTGTGTCTAACACTTTAGTAGAGGAAAAAGGAGAAGACATAAAAGTCACTAAATGTTTCAGAGTCGTCTTTAGTCGTCATATTAATAACAATAACATTAATAATAATAATACTAATAGTACTAAATTTGCTTATATGCAAACGCTTAATTAAGGTAACAGTTTTTTGGTTTTTTGCTTATATCTCGAAAACAGTTACTCCAATCAATTTTTACTTTTTTACTAAAATTAAAGGTGATAAAATTTCCTACAAAATAGTTATTTGCATTTTTCATGTAGAACTAACCATAAGCGAGATATAAGTTTGAAAATAATTAATAATTAAAAAAAAGTGTTTTAACAGAAAATGTCTTGTGGTTTAAAATACACTTAATTTATTGGGTTCAATACTTTATTAGAAAAAAAAGTAGGTGACATAAAAGTCACTGAAGTCTTCAGAGTCGTTTTTAAATGCTGCATTTTTGTCTTCGTCTCAAACATTGAAAACTGAATTACATTTTTGTTCAGTAACAGTTACAGTTTTCTTATTGGTTTTTTGTTTATATCTCGAAAACAGTTACTCCTATCAAATTTTATCTTTCTTTCAAAATTAAAGCTGATAAAATTTCCAACAAAATAGTTATTTACATTTTTCTTGTAGGACCAAGCATAAACGAGTTATAGAGTTGGATATAAATAATATTTAACAAAAATTTGCATTAAAATAAAATGCTTGAAAAACCCGAATTAAACTAAATTAATTGTGTCTAACACTTTAGTTTCAGAGTCGTCTTTAGTCGTCATTTTAATAACAATAACATTAATAATAATAATAATAATAATAATAATAATAATAATAATAATAAGCCTTTATTTACTACAGGAGACCCATTTACAGTAAATGTATACAAAAACTTAAAACTACACTAATACTATACTAATGATAAAGATGAAACAATCTTCCGCCACGAATCATAGTTGATATCACCGTCTTTACATACATTATTAAATAGGGTAGTCATTAATACGATAGGAGACTTATCAGCTACATTGGTCCTTCTCGCTATAGGATAAAATGTCACGGCTTGTCTGGAGTTTAAACGTCTGGAGTAACTGTTTTCGAGATATAAGCAAAAAATCAATAAGAAAACTGTGACTGTTACTGAACAAAAATGTAATTCGGTTTTCAATGTTTGAGACGAAGACGAAACTGCAGCATTTAAAAACGACTCTGAAGACTTCAGTGACTTTTATGTCACTTCCTTTTTCTTCTAATAAAGTATTGGACCCAATAAATTAAGTGTATTTTAAATCACAAGACATTTTCTGTTAAAGCACTTTTTTTTTAAATATTAATTATTTTCAATCATATATCTCGCTTATGGTTAGTCCTACATAAAAAATGCAAATAATTATTTTGTAGGAAATTTTATCAGCTTGAATTTTAGTAAAAAGATAAAAGTTGATAGGAGTAACTGTTTTCGAGATATGAGCAAGAAACCAAAACACTGTTACCTTAATTAAGCGTTTGCATATAAGCAAATTTAGTACTATTAGTATTATTATTATTAATGTTATTGTTATTAATATGACGATTAAAGACAGCTTTGAAACCTTTAGTGACTTTTATGTTTTCTTCTTTTTCCTCTACTAAAGTGTTAGACACAATTAAATTAGTTTAATTTCAGTTTTTCAAACATTTTATTTTAAAGCAAATTTTTGTTAAATATTATTTATATCCAACTCTATAACTCGCTTATGGTTGGTCCTACAAGAAAAATGCAAATAACTATTTTGTAAGAAATTTTATCAGCTTTAATTTTGACAGAAAGATAAAAATTGATAGGAGTAACTGTTTTCGAGATATAAGCAAAAAACCAATAAGAAAACTGTGACTGTTATGAACAAAAATGTAATTCAGTTTTCAATGTTTGAGACGAAGACGAAACTGCAGCATTTAAAAACGACTCTGAAGACTTCAGTGACTTTTATGTCACTTCCTTTTTCTTCTAATAAAGTATTGGACTCAATAAATTAAGTGTATTTTAAATCACAAGACATTTTCTGTTAAAGCACTTTTTTTTTAAATATTAATTATTTTCAATCATATATCTCGCTTATGGTTAGTCCTACATGAAAAATGCAAATAACTATTTTATAGGAAATTTTATCAGCTTGAATTTTAGTAAAAAGATAAAAATTGATAGGAGTAACTGTTTTCGAGATATAAGCAAGAAACCAAAACACTGTTACCTTAATTAAGCGTTTGCATATAAGCAAATTTAGTACTATTAGTATTATTATTATTAATGTTATTGTTATTAATATGACAACTAAAGACAACTCTGAAACCTTTAGTGACTTTTATGTCTTTTCCTTTTTCCTCTACTAAAGTGTTAGACACAATTAAATTAGTTTAATTTCAGTTTTTCAAACATTTTATTTTAAAGCAAATTTTTGTTAAAAAGTATTTATATCCAACTCTATAACTCGCTTATGGTTGGTCCTACAAGAAAAATGCAAATAACTATTTTGTAGGAAATTTTATCAGCTTTAATTTTGAAAAAAAGACAAAAATTCATAGGAGTAACTGTTTTCGAGATATAAGCAAGAAACCAAAAAACTGTTACCTTAATAAAGCGCTTGCATATAAGCAGATTTAGTACTATTAGTATTATTATTATTAATGTTATTGTTATTAATATGACGACTAAAAACGATTCTGAAAACTTTGGTGATTTTTATGTCTTTTTCTTTTTTCTCTACTAAACTGTTAGACACAATTAATTTAGTTTAATTTCAGTATTTCAAACATTTTATTTTTAAGCAAGTTTTTGTTAAATATTATTTATTTCCAACTTTATAACTCGCTTATGGTTGGTCCCACAAGAAAAATGCAAATAACTATTTTGTAGGAAATGTTATCAGCTTTAATTTTGAAAGAAAGATAAAAATTGATAGGAGTAACTGTTTTCGAGATATGAGCAAGAAACCAAAACACTGTTACCTTAATTAAGCGTTTGCATATAAGCAAATTTAGTACTATTAGTATTATTATTATTAATGTTATTGTTATTAATATGACGATTAAAGACAACTTTGAAACCTTTAGTGACTTTTATGTCTTCTTCTTTTTCCTCTACTAAAGTGTTAGACACAATTAAATTAGTTTAATTTCAGTTTTTCAAACATTTTATTTTAAAGCAAATTTTTGTTAAATATTATTTATATCCAACTCTATAACTCGCTTATGGTTGGTCCTACAAGAAAAATGCAAATATTTATTTTGTAGGAAATTTTATCAGCTTTAATTTTGACAGAAAGATAAAAATTGATAGGAGTAACTGTTTTCGAGATATAAGCAAAAAACCAATAAGAAAACTGTGACTGTTACTGAACAAAAATGTAATTCAGTTTTCAATGTTTGAGACGAAGACGAAACTGCAGCATTTAAAAACGACTCTGAAGACTTCAGTGACTTTTATGTCACATTCTTTTTCTTCTAATAAAGTATTGGACCCAATAAATTAAGTGTATTTTAAATCACAAGACATTTTCTGTTAAAGCACATTTTTTTAAAATATTAATTATTTTCAATCTTATATCTCGCTTATGGTTAGTCCTACATAAAAAATGC
This sequence comes from Tribolium castaneum, assembly GCF_031307605.1. Taxonomy (NCBI): domain Eukaryota; kingdom Metazoa; phylum Arthropoda; class Insecta; order Coleoptera; family Tenebrionidae; genus Tribolium; species Tribolium castaneum. The sequence goes on from NC_087399.1 coordinate 16,340,124, forward strand.
AAATAACTATTTTGTAGGAAATTTTATCAGCTTAAATTTTAGTAAAAAAATAAAAATTGATAGGAGTAACTGTTTTCGAGATATGAGCAAGAAACCAAAACACTGTTACCTTAATTAAGCGTTTGCATATAAGCAAATTTAGTACTATTAGTATTATTATTATTAATGTTATTGTTATTAATATGACGATTAAAGACAACTTTGAAACCTTTAGTGACTTTTATGTCTTCTTCTTTTTCCTCTACTAAAGTGTTAGACACAATTAAATTAGTTTAATTTCAGTTTTTCAAACATTTTATTTTAAAGCAAATTTTTGTTAAATATTATTTATATCCAACTCTATAACTCGCTTATGGTTGGTCGTACAAGAAAAATGCAAATAACTATTTTGTAGGAAATTTTATCAGCTTTAATTTTGAAAGAAAGACAAAAATTCATAGGAGTAACTGTTTTCGAGATATAAGCAAGAAACCAAAAAACTGTTACCTTAATAAAGCGCTTGCATATAAGCAGATTTAGTACTATTAGTATTATTATTATTAATGTTATTGTTATTAATATGACGACTAAAAACGATTCTGAAGACTTTGGTGACTTTTATGTCTTTTTCTTTTTTCTCTACTAAAGTGTTAGACACAATTAATATAGTTTAATTTCAGTTTTTCAAACATCTTATTTTTAAGCAAGTTTTTGTTAAATATTATTTATATCCAATTTTATAACTCGCTTATGGTTGGTCCTACAAGAAAAATGCAAATAACTATTTTGTAGGAAATGTTATCAGCTTTAATTTTGAAAAAAAGATAAAAATTGATAGGAGTAACTGTTTTCGAGATATAAGCAAAAAACCAAAGTAAAAACTGTTACCGTTTCAGAACAAAAATGTAATTCAGTTTTCAATGTTTGAGACGAAGACGAAAATGCAGCATTTAAAATCGACTCTGAAGACTTCAGTGACTTATATGTCACCCCCTTTTTTTTTAATAAAGTATTGGACCTAATAAATTAAGTGTATTTTAAATCACAAGACATTTTCTGTTAAAGCACTTCTTTTTTAAATATTAATTATTTTCAATCTTATATCTCGCTTATGGTTAGTCCTACATAAAAAATGCAAATAACTATTTTGTAGGAAATTTTATCAGCTTAGATTTTAGTAAAAAAATAAAAATTGATAGGAGTAACTGTTTTCGAGATATGAGCAAGAAACCAAAACACTGTTACCTTAATTATGGTTGGTCCTACAAGAAAAATGCAAACAACTATTTTGTAGGAAGCTTTATCAGCTTTAATTTTAAAAGAAAGATAAAAATTGATAGGAGTAACTGTTTTCGAGATATAAGCAAAAAACCAATAAGAAAACTGTAACAGTTACTGAACAAAAATGTAATTCAGTTTTCAATGTTTGAGACGAAGACGAAAATGCAGCATTTACAAACGACTCTAAAGACTTCAGTGACCTTTCTGTCACCTCTTTTTTCTTCTAATAAAGTATTGGACCCAATAAATTAAGTGTATTTTAAATCACAAGACATTTTCTGTTGAAGCACTTTTTTTTAAATTTTAATTATTTTCAAACTTATATCTCGCTTATGGTTAGTCCTACATTAAAAATGCAATTAACTATTTTGTAGGAAATTTTATCAGCTTTAATTTTAGTAAAAAGATAAAAATTGATAGGAGTAACTGTTTTCGAGATATGAGCAAGAAACCAAAACACTGTTACCTTAATTAAGCGTTTGCATATAAGCAAATTTAGTACTATTAGTATTATTATTATTAATGTTATTGTTATTAATATGACGATTAAAGACAACTTTGAAACCTTTAGTGACTTTTATGTCTTCTTCTTTTTCCTCTACTAAAGTGTTAGACACAATTAAATTAGTTTAATTTCAGTTTTTCAAACATTTTATTTTAAAGCAAATTTTTGTTAAATATTATTTATATCCAACTCTATAACTCGCTTATGGTTGGTCCTACAAGAAAAATGCAAATAACTATTTTGTAGGAAATTTTATCAGCTTTAATTTTGAAAAAAAGGTAAAAATTGATAGGAGTAACTGTTTTCGAGATATAAGCAAGAAACCAAAAAACTGTTACCTTAATAAAGCGCTTGCATATAAGCAGATTTAGTACTATTAGTATTATTATTATTAACGTTATTGTTATTAATATGACGACTAAAAACGATTCTGAAGACTTTGGTGACATTTATGTTTTTTTCTTTTTTCTCTACTAAAGTGTTAGACTCAATTAATTTAGTTTAATTTCGGTTTTTCAAACATTTTATTTAAAGCAAATTTTTGTTAAATATTATTTATATCCAACTCTATAACTCGCTTATGGTTGGTCCTACAAGAAAAATGCAAACAACTATTTTGTAGGAAGCTTTATCAGCTTTAATTTTAAAAGAAAGATAAAAATTGATAGGAGTAACTGTTTTCGAGATATAAGCAAAAAACCAATAAGAAAACTGTAACAGTTACTGAACAAAAATGTAATTCAGTTTTCAATGTTTGAGACGAAGACGAAAATGCAGCATTTACAAACGACTCTAAAGACTTCAGTGACCTTTCTGTCACCTCTTTTTTCTTCTAATAAAGTATTGGACTCAATAAATTAAGTGTATTTTAAATCACAAGACATTTTCTGTTGAAGCACTTTTTTTTAAATTTTAATTATTTTCAAACTTATATCTCGCTTATGGTTAGTCCTACATTAAAAATGCAATTAACTATTTTGTAGGAAATTTTATCAGCTTTAATTTTAGTAAAAAGATAAAAATTGATAGGAGTAACTGTTTTCGAGATATAAGCAAGAAACCAAAACACTGTTACCTTAATTAAGCGTTTGCATATAAGCAAATTTAGTACTATTAGTATTATTATTATTAATGTTATTGTTATTAATATTACGATTGAAGACAACTTTGAAACCTTTAGTGACTTTTATGTCTTCTTCTTTTTCCTCTACTAAAGTGTTAGACACAATTAAATTAGTTTAATTTCAGTTTTTCAAACATTTTATTTTAAAGCAAATTTTTGTTAAATATTATTTATATCCAACTCTATAACTCGCTTATGGTTGGTCCTACAAGAAAAATGCAAATAACTATTTTGTAGGAAATTTTATCAGCTTTAATTTTGAAAAAAAGGTAAAAATTGATAGGAGTAACTGTTTTCGAGATATAAGCAAGAAACCAAAAAACTGTTACCTTAATAAAGCGCTTGCATATAAGCAGATTTAGTACTATTAGTATTATTATTATTAACGTTATTGTTATTAATATGACGACTAAAAACGATTCTGAAGACTTTGGTGACTTTTATGTTTTTTTCTTTTTTCTCTACTAAAGTGTTAGACTCAATTAATTTAGTTTAATTTCGGTTTTTCAAACATTTTATTTAAAGCAAATTTTTGTTAAATATTATTTATATCCAACTCTATAACTCGCTTATGGTTGGTCCTACAAGAAAAATGCAAACAACTATTTTGTAGGAAGCTTTATCAGCTTTAATTTTAAAAGAAAGATAAAAATTGATAGGAGTAACTGTTTTCGAGATATAAGCAAAAAACCAATAAGAATACTGTAACAGTTACTGAACAAAAATGTAATTCAGTTTTCAATGTTTGAGACGAAGACGAAAATGCAGCATTTACAAACGACTCTAAAGACTTCAGTGACCTTTCTGTCACCTCTTTTTTCTTCTAATAAAGTATTGGACTCAATAAATTAAGTGTATTTTAAATCACAAGACATTTTCTGTTGAAGCACTTTTTTTTAAATTTTAATTATTTTCAAACTTATATCTCGCTTATGGTTAGTCCTACATTAAAAATGCAATTAACTATTTTGTAGGAAATTTTATCAGCTTTAATTTTAGTAAAAAGATAAAAATTGATAGGAGTAACTGTTTTCGAGATATAAGCAAGAAACCAAAACACTGTTACCTTAATTAAGCGTTTGCATATAAGCAAATTTAGTACTATTAGTATTATTATTATTAATGTTATTGTTATTAATATTACGATTGAAGACAACTTTGAAACCTTTAGTGACTTTTATGTCTTCTTCTTTTTCCTCTACTAAAGTGTTAGACACAATTAAATTAGTTTAATTTCAGTTTTTCAAACATTTTATTTTAAAGCAAATTTTTGTTAAATATTATTTATATCCAACTCTATAACTCGCTTATGGTTGGTCCTACAAGAAAAATGCAAATAACTATTTTGTAGGAAATTTTATCAGCTTTAATTTTGAAAGAATGATAAAAATTGATAAGAGTAACTGTTTTCGAGATATAAGCAAAAAACCAATAAGAAAACTGTGACTGTTACTGAACAAAAATGTAATTCGGTTTTCAATGTTTGAGACGAAGACGAAACTGCAGCATTTAAAAACGACTCTGAAGACTTCAGTGACTTTTATGTCACTTCCTTTTTCTTCTAATAAAGTATTGGACCCAATAAATTAAGTGTATTTTAAATCACAAGACATTTTCTGTTAAAGCACTTTTTTTTTAAATATTAATTATTTTCAATCATATATCTCGCTTATGGTTAGTCCTACATGAAAAATGCAAATAACTATTTTGTAGGAAATTTTATCAGCTTTAATTTTAGTAAAAAGATAAAAATTGATAGGAGTAACTGTTTTCGAGATATAAGCAAGAAACCAAAACACTGTTACCTTAATTAAGCGTTTGCATATAAGCAAATTTAGTACTATTAGTATTATTATTATTAATGTTATTGTTATTAATATGACAACTAAAGACAACTCTGAAACCTTTAGTGACTTTTATGTCTTTTCCTTTTTTCTCTACTATAATGTTAGACACAGTTAAATTAGTTTAATTTCAGTTTTTCAAACATTTTATTTTAAAGCAAATTTTTGTTAAATATTATTTATATCCAACTCCATAACTCGCTTATGGTTGGTTCTACAAGAAAAATGCAAATAACTATTTTGTAGAATATTTTATCAGCTTTAATTTTGAAAGAAAGACAAAAATTCATAGGAGTAACTGTTTTCGAGATATAAGCAAGAAACCAAAACACTGTTACCTTAATTAAGCGTTTGCATATAAGCAAATTTAGTACTATTAGTATTATTATTATTAATGTTATTGTTATTAATATTACGATTGAAGACAACTTTGAAACCTTTAGTGACTTTTATGTCTTCTTCTTTTTCCTCTACTAAAGTGTTAGACACAATTAAATTAGTTTAATTTCAGTTTTTCAAACATTTTATTTTAAAGCAAATTTTTGTTAAATATTATTTATATCCAACTCTATAACTCGCTTATGGTTGGTCCTACAAGAAAAATGCAAATAACTATTTTGTAGGAAATTTTATCAGCTTTAATTTTGAAAAAAAGGTAAAAATTGATAGGAGTAACTGTTTTCGAGATATAAGCAAGAAACCAAAAAACTGTTACCTTAATAAAGCGCTTGCATATAAGCAGATTTAGTACTATTAGTATTATTATTATTAACGTTATTGTTATTAATATGACGACTAAAAACGATTCTGAAGACTTTGGTGACTTTTATGTTTTTTTCTTTTTTCTCTACTAAAGTGTTAGACTCAATTAATTTAGTTTAATTTCGGTTTTTCAAACATTTTATTTAAAGCAAATTTTTGTTAAATATTATTTATATCCAACTCTATAACTCGCTTATGGTTGGTCCTACAAGAAAAATGCAAACAACTATTTTGTAGGAAGCTTTATCAGCTTTAATTTTAAAAGAAAGATAAAAATTGATAGGAGTAACTGTTTTCGAGATATAAGCAAAAAACCAATAAGAAAACTGTAACAGTTACTGAACAAAAATGTAATTCAGTTTTCAATGTTTGAGACGAAGACGAAAATGCAGCATTTACAAACGACTCTAAAGACTTCAGTGACCTTTCTGTCACCTCTTTTTTCTTCTAATAAAGTATTGGACTCAATAAATTAAGTGTATTTTAAATCACAAGACATTTTCTGTTGAAGCACTTTTTTTTAAATTTTAATTATTTTCAAACTTATATCTCGCTTATGGTTAGTCCTACATTAAAAATGCAATTAACTATTTTGTAGGAAATTTTATCAGCTTTAATTTTAGTAAAAAGATAAAAATTGATAGGAGTAACTGTTTTCGAGATATAAGCAAGAAACCAAAACACTGTTACCTTAATTAAGCGTTTGCATATAAGCAAATTTAGTACTATTAGTATTATTATTATTAATGTTATTGTTATTAATATTACGATTGAAGACAACTTTGAAACCTTTAGTGACTTTTATGTCTTCTTCTTTTTCCTCTACTAAAGTGTTAGACACAATTAAATTAGTTTAATTTCAGTTTTTCAAACATTTTATTTTAAAGCAAATTTTTGTTAAATATTATTTATATCCAACTCTATAACTCGCTTATGGTTGGTCCTACAAGAAAAATGCAAATAACTATTTTGTAGGAAATTTTATCAGCTTTAATTTTGAAAGAATGATAAAAATTGATAAGAGTAACTGTTTTCGAGATATAAGCAAAAAACCAATAAGAAAACTGTGACTGTTACTGAACAAAAATGTAATTCGGTTTTCAATGTTTGAGACGAAGACGAAACTGCAGCATTTAAAAACGACTCTGAAGACTTCAGTGACTTTTATGTCACTTCCTTTTTCTTCTAATAAAGTATTGGACCCAATAAATTAAGTGTATTTTAAATCACAAGACATTTTCTGTTAAAGCACTTTTTTTTTAAATATTAATTATTTTCAATCATATATCTCGCTTATGGTTAGTCCTACATGAAAAATGCAAATAACTATTTTGTAGGAAATTTTATCAGCTTGAATTTTAGTAAAAAGATAAAAATTGATAGGAGTAACTGTTTTCGAGATATAAGTAAGAAACCAAAACACTGTTACCTTAATTAAGCGTTTGCATATAAGCAAATTTAGTACTATTAGTATTATTATTATTAATGTTATTGTTATTAATATGACAACTAAAGACAACTCTGAAACCTTTAGTGACTTTTATGTCTTTTCCTTTTTTCTCTACTATAATGTTAGACACAGTTAAATTAGTTTAATTTCAGTTTTTCAAACATTTTATTTTAAAGCAAATTTTTGTTAAATATTATTTATATCCAACTCCATAACTCGCTTATGGTTGGTTCTACAAGAAAAATGCAAATAACTATTTTGTAGAATATTTTATCAGCTTTAATTTTGAAAGAAAGACAAAAATTCATAGGAGTAACTGTTTTCGAGATATAAGCAAGAAACCAAAAAACTGTTACCTTAATAAAGCGCTTGCATATAAGCAGATTTAGTACTATTAGTATTATTATTATTAATGTTATTGTTATTAATATGACGACTAAAAACGATTCTGAAGACTTTGGTGACTTTTATGTCTTTTTCTTTTTTCTCTACTAAAGTGTTAGACACAATTAATTTAGTTTAATTTCAGTATTTCAAACATTTTATTTTTAAGCAAGTTTTTGTTAAATATTATTTATATCCAACTTTATAACTCGCTTATGGTTGGTCCTACAAGAAAAATGCAAATAACTATTTTGTAGGAAATGTTATCAGCTTTAATTTTGAAAGAAAGATAAAAATTGATAGGAGTAACTGTTTTCGAGATATAAGCAAAAAACCAAAGTAAAAACTGTTACCGTTTCAGAACAAAAATGTAATTCAGTTTTCAATGTTTGAGACGAAGACGAAAATGCAGCATTTAAAATCGACTCTGAAGACTTCAGTGACTTATATGTCACCCCCTTTTTTTTTAATAAAGTATTGGACCTAATAAATTAAGTGTATTTTAAATCACAAGACATTTTCTGTTAAAGCACTTTTTTTTTAAATATTAATTATTTTCAATCATATATCTCGCTTATGGTTAGTCCTACATGAAAAATGCAAATAACTATTTTGTAGAAAATTTTATCAGCTTGAATTTTAGTAAAAAGATAAAAATTGATAGGAGTAACTGTTTTCGAGATATAAGCAAGAAACCAAAACACTGTTACCTTAATTAAGCTTTTGCATATAAGCAAATTTAGTACTATTAGTATTATTATTATTAATGTTATTGTTATTAATATGACAACTAAAGACAACTCTGAAACCTTTAGTTACTTTTATGTCTTTTCCTTTTTTCTCTACTAAAGTGTTAGACACAGTTAAATTAGTTTAATTTCAGTTTTTCAAACATTTTATTTTAAAGCAAATTTTTGTTAAATATTATTTATATCCAACTCTATAACTCGCTTATGGTTGGTCCTACAAGAAAAATGCAAATAACTATTTTGTAGAATATTTTATCAGCTTTAATTTTGAAAGAAAGACAAAAATTCATAGGAGTAACTGTTTTCGAGATATAAACAAGAAACCAAAAAATTGTTACCTTAATAAAGCGCTTGCATATAAGCAGATTTAGTACTATTAGTATTATTATTATTAATGTTATTGTTATTAATATGACGACTAAAAACGATTCTGAAGACTTTGGTGACTTTTATGTCTTTTTCTTTTTTCTCTACTAAAGTGTTAGACACAATTAATTTACTTTAATTTCAGTATTTCAAACATTTTATTTTTAAGCAAGTTTTTGTTAAATATTATTTATATCCAACTTTATAACTCGCTTATGGTTGGTCCTACAAGAAAAATGCAAATAACTATTTTGTAGGAAATGTTATCAGCTTTAATTTTGAAAAAAAGATAAAAATTGATAGGAGTAACTGTTTTCGAGATATAAGCAAAAAACCAAAGTAAAAACTGTTACCGTTTCAGAACAAAAATGTAATTCAGTTTTCAATGTTTGAGACGAAGACGAAAATGCAGCATTTAAAATCGACTCTGAAGACTTCAGTGACTTATATGTCACCCCCTTTTTTTTTTAATAAAGTATTGAACCTAATAAATTAAGTGTATTTTAAATCACAAGACATTTTCTGTTAAAGCACTTCTTTTTTAAATATTAATTATTTTCAATCTTATATCTCGCTTATGGTTAGTCCTACATAAAAAATGCAAATAACTATTTTGTAGGAAATTTTATCAGCTTGAATTTCAGTAAAAAGATAAATATTGATAGGAGTAACTGTTTTCGAGATATGAGCAAGAAACCAAAACACTGTTACCTTAATTAAGCGTTTGCATATAAGCAAATTTAGTACTATTAGTATTATTATTATTAATGTTATTGTTATTAATATGACGATTAAAGACAACTTTGAAACCTTTAGTGACTTTTATGTCTTCTTCTTTTTCCTCTACTAAAGTGTTAGACACAATTAAATTAGTTTAATTTCAGTTTTTCAAACATTTTATTTTAAAGCAAATTTTTGTTAAATATTATTTATATCCAACTCTATAACTCGCTTATGGTTGGTCCTACAAGAAAAATGCAAATAACTATTTTGTAGGAAATTTTATCAGCTTTAATTTTGGCAGAAAGATAAAAATTGATAGGAGTAACTGTTTTAGAGATATAAGCAAAAAACCAATAAGAAAACTGTGACTGTTACTGAACAAAAATGTAATTCAGTTTTCAATGTTTGAGACGAAGACGAAACTGCAGCATTTAAAAACGACTCTGAAGACTTCAGTGACTTTTATGTCACTTCCTTTTTCTTTTAATAAAGTATTGGACCCAATAAATTAAGTGTATTTTAAATCACAAGACATTTTCTGTTAAAGCACTTTTTTTTTAAATATTAATTATTTTCAATCATATATCTCGCTTATGGTTAGTCCTACATGAAAAATGCAAATAACTATTTTGTAGGAAACTTTATCAGCTTGAATTTTAGTAAAAAGATAAAAATTGATAGGAGTAACTGTTTTCGAGACATGAGCAAGAAACCAAAACACTGTTACCTTAATTAAGCGTTTGCATATAAGCAAATTTAGTACTATTAGTATTATTATTATTAATGTTATTGTTATTAATATGACAACTAAAGACAACTCTGAAACCTTTAGTGACTTTTATGTCTTTTTCTTTTTCCTCTACTAAAGTGTTAGACTCAATTAATTTAGTTTAATTTCGGTTTTTCAAACATTTTATTTTAAAGCAAATTTTTGTTAAATATTATTTATATCCAACTCTATAACTCGCTTATGGTTGGTCCTACAAAAAAATGCAAATAACTATTTTGTAGGAAATTTTATTAGCTTTAATTTTGAAAAAAAGATAAAAATTGATAGGAGTAACTGTTTTCGAGATATAAGCAAGAAACCAAAAAAATGTTACGTTAATTAAGCGTTTGCATATAAGCAAATTTAGTACTATTAGTATTATTATTATTAATGTTATTGTTATTAATATGACGACTAAAGACGACTCTGAAACATTTAGTGACTTTTATGTCTTCTCCTTTTTCCTCTACTAAAGTGTTAGACACAATTAATTTAGTTTAATTCCGGTTTTTCAAGCATTTTATTTTAAAGCAAATTTTTGTTAAATATTATTTATAACCAACTCTATAACTCGTTTATGCTTGGTCCTACAAGAAAAATGTAAATAACTATTTTGTTGGAAATTTTATCAGCTTTAATTTTGAAAGAAAGATAAAATTTGATAGGAGTAACTGTTTCGAGATATAAGCAAAAAACCAATAAGAAAACTGTAACTGTTACTGAACAAAAATGTAATTCAGTTTTCAATGTTTGAGACGAAGTCAAAAATGCAGCATTTAAAAACGACTCTGAAGACTTCAGTGACTTTTATGTCACCTCCTTTTTCTTCTAATAAAGTATTGGACCCAACAAATTAAGTGTATTTTAAATCACAAGACATTTTCTGTTAAAACACTTTTTTTTAATTAATAATTATTTTCAAACTTATATCTCGCTTATGGTTAGTTCTACATGAAAAATGCAAATAACTATTTTGTAGGAAATTTTATCACCTTTAATTTTGGTGAAAAAGTAAAAATTGATAGGAGTAACTGTTTTCGAGATATAGGCAAAAAACAAAAAAACTGTTACCTTAATTAAGCGCTTGCATATAAGCAAATTTAGTACTACTAGTATTGTTATTATAAATGTTATTGTTATTAATATGACGACTAAAGACAACTTTAAGACTTTAGTGACTTTTATGTCTCCTCCTTTTTCCTCTACTAAAGTGTTAGACACAATTAATTTAGTTTAATTTCGGTTTTTCAAACATTTTATTTTAAAGCAAATTTTTGTTAAATATTAAAAACTATAAAATGGCTTAGATTGCCTAAAAACACAGATCACACATGATCTTTTGCATAAAAATGAGAAAACGCTCATGTAACACACAAAATAAGCTCCATTTTTCCTTTTTAAAAGTATTATTATTATTATTACTTTTGTTACTATTACTATTATTATTATTATTATTATTATTATTATTATTGTTATTATTATTATTATTATTATTATTATTATTATTATTATTATTAATATTATTATTATTATTATTATTAAAAACTTATATTAAACAGACAGAAAACGTCGTATTCTGACACAACTTAAAACACAGATCACAAATGATCTTTTGCATAGAAATGAGAAAACGCTCATATAACACAAAATAAGCTTCATTTTGGCTTAGAAAACTAAGCTTACTTTTACTACTACTATTATTTTTATTTTTATTATTATTATTATTATTACTACTATTTTTATTATTATTATTATTATTATTATTATTATTATTATTATTATTATTATTATTAATATTATTATTATTAAAGACCGATTATAACTTTTGTATAGTAAATGTTTTTATACCAGTTTTAAAATGAGTTATTAATTTTAGACAATTTCTTGCCTAAAAACACAGATCACAGATGATCTCTTGCATAGAAATGAGAAAACGCTCAGATAACACAAAATAAGCATTATTTTTGCTTAGAAAAACTAAGCTTTAATTTAGAAAGAAATTTATTATTATAAGTATTATTATCATTATTATTATTATTATTATTATTATTATTATTATTGTTTTTTTTATTACTATTATTATTATTATTATTATTATTATTATTATTATTATTATTATTATTATTATTAACTTTTGTATAGTAAATGTTTTTATACCAGTTTTAAAATGAGTTATTAATTTTATTTAATTTCTTGCCTAAAAACACAGATCACAGATGATCTCTTGCATAGAAATGAGAAAACGCTCATATAACACACAAAATAAGCATCATTTTTGCTTAGAAAAACTAAGCTTTAATTTAGAAAGAAATTCATTATTATAAGTATTATTATCATTATTATTATTATTATTATTATTATTATTATTTCTTTTATTACTATTATTATTATTATTATTATTATTATTATTATTACTATTATTATTATTATTATTATTATTATTATTATTATTATTAACTTTTGTATAGTAAATGTTTTTATACCAGTTTTAAAATGAGTTATTAATTTTAGACAATTTCTTGCCTAAAAATACAGATCACAGATGATTTCTTGCATAGAAATGAGAAAGCGCTCATATAACACACAAAATAAGCTTCATTTTTGCTTAGAAAACTAAGCTTACTTTTATTTCTATTATTTTTATTATTATTATTATTATTATTATTATTATTATTATTATTATTATTATTATTATTATTATTATTATTATTATTATTATTATTATTATTATTATTATTATTGTTATTATTATTATTATTATTATTATTATTATTGTTATTATTATTATTATTATTAAAAACTTATATTGAACAGACAGAAAACGTCGTATTCTGACACAAAAAAACGAATTACGTTATAGACTTGACGAGAACGGCGTATCTCGGACTCTTATAGGACTCTTATAGGGTCAAAAATTATCAGTTTGGATTAAAACAAATTATTTTTGTTGACTCTCAGTCTGAATTGTTCATCAGTTCAAACAAAAACGGCTTACTTTAGACGATCTTTTGCTTTGAACAAGAAAACTTACATCGAACAGACTAAAAACGTATTAATCTGGCATAAAAGAGCAATTTATGTATCACTTTGAATAAAGGCAGCTAATCCTATTCGTTTCATTGCTTAAAATAGACAAAATTGTTAATAAATCTAACAAAAACGCTGTATTCTAGCACAAAATACTAATTACATTATAGTTTCGACGAGAATAGCTTATTTGGAATGATTCTATGCTTCCAAACGAGTAAATTTTTAATAAACAGATGCCAAACATCATGTTTTGTCCTATAAAGACATTTTATATTGCAGTTTGTATTAAAACAAAATATTTTCGTTGATTCTTTGTTAGAAGCAGCAAACCTAACATTAAAGAATCTGAAAACTTTGTATTCGGACACAAACCACCGAATTTTGTTTCAGTTTAGACAAAAACGGTTGATTTTCGACAATATTTTGCTTTGAACAAGAAAGCTTATATCAAACTGACTAAAAACGTCTTATTTTAGCACAAAACAAAAGATTTGCGTTATAGTCTTAAAGCTGATTCATGCCACAGTTTGGATAAAAACCAATTATTTTTGTTAATTCATTGTTACAAACAAGAAACCTTACATCAAAGAAACTGAAAACCCCTTATTTAGGCACAGAAATTCGAATTACGTTTCAGTCTGGACAAAAACTGCTTATTTTAGACGATCCTTTGTTTTGAACACGAAAACTTACATTAAAAAGATTAAAAACGTCTTATTCTGGCTGAAAACTGCAAATTATATATTACTCTAGATAAAAGCAATTTATCCTGATTACTCCTTTACTTAGAATAGAGTAAACTTGTATAAAACTTAATGAAAACTTTAAATTTCGTCTCAAAGAAATAATTTACGTTATAGTTTTGACCAGCACTGTTTATTTCAAACGAAATTATGATTCGAAACTAATGAACTTTTATGGGGCAGATGCAAAACCACATATTACCATATAAAGCGTTGTTTTAAAGCAAAGTATTACCTTTTGCAACAAGAAATTTCACGTCAAAGAAACTGAAAACATCGTATCCATGCACAAATATCGAATTACGTATCAGTTTAGGCAAATACAGCTTATTTTAAACGATTCCATGCTATAAACAAGAAAAATTTTATCAAACATATTGAAAATGTCTTATTCTCGAAAATAAGAGCAAATTATGTATCAGTTTTAACAAAAGCGGATTACTCTGTTTGATTCTATGCTTAGAGTAGAGTAAACTACTATAAAACGTAATGAAAACTCTATATTCAAGCTCAAAAGAACAAATTACGTTATAGTTTTGACAAAAAAAAATTATTTCGGACGACTACATATTTCGAAGTAAGCAAACTTTAATTGAACAAGTGCAAAAGCTAATACTTTGCTTTAAAATAACGATTTATGTGGTAATATGGTATTTTGCATCTGTCCTATAAAAGTTTACTCGTTTCGCTCCATTGAATCATTCGAAATAAATTATTTTGACACAACAACGAAAATAATTTTTTTGTTTCAACTGTAACATGTCGTTTTTATAAAACGAACTAAGAAGTTTGGCATCTGTTTAGTGAAAGTTTTCTCGTTTGGGGGCATAAAATCGTTTGAAATTAACAGTTCTGGTCAAAACTATAACGTAAATTATTTCTTTGAGACGTAATTTAAAGTTTTCATTAAGTTTTATACAAGTTTGCTCTATTCTAAGCAAAGGAGTAATCAGGATAAACTGCTTTTATCCAAAGTAATACATAATTTGCAGTTTTGAGCCAGAATAAGACGTTTTTAATCTTTTTAATGTAAGTTTTCGTGTTCAAAAGAAAGAATCGTCTAAAATAAGCAATTTGTGTCCAGACTGAAACGTAATTTGATTTTCTGGGCCTGAATAAGAGGTTTTCAGTTTCTTTGATGTAAGGTTTCTTGTTTGTAACAATGAATAAACGAAAATCATTGGTTTTAATCCAAACTGTGACATAAATCGTTTTTTAAAGGCGAAATCAGACGTTTTGCCTCTGTTCAGTGAAAGTATACTGGTTTCAAAGCATAGAATCGTTTGAAATTAACAGTTCTCGTCAAGACTATAAAGCAAATCTTTAAAGTGATACAAAGAAATAATTTACGTAATAGTTTTGACCAGAACTGTTAATTTCAAACGATTTTATGCCCCCAAACGAGAAAACTTTCACTAAACAGATGCCAAACGTCTTAGTTCGTTTTATAAAAGCGACTTATGTTACAGTTTAAACAAAAACAAATTATTTGTGTTGTTGTTGTGTCAAAATAATTTATTTCTAATGATTCAATGGAGCGAAACGGGTAAACTTTTATAGGACAGATGCAAAATACCATATTACCACATAAATCATTATTTTAAAGCAAAGTATTAGCTTTTGCACATGTTCAATTAAAGTTTGCTTACTTCGAAGTATGTAATCGTCCGAAATATTTTTTTTTGTCAAAACTATAACGTAATTTGTTCTTTTGAGCATGAATATAGAGTTTTCATTACGTTTTATTGTAGTTTACTCTACTCTAAGCATAGAATCAAACAGAGTAATCCGCTTTTGTTAAAACTGATACATAATTTGCTCTTATTTTCGAGAATAAGACGTTTTCAATATGCTTGATAAAATTTTTCTTGTTTATGGCAAGGAATCGTTTAAAATAAGCTGTATGCCTAAACCGATACGTAATTAGATATTTATGTATGAATACGAAGTTTTCAGTTTCTTTGACGTGAAATTTCTTGTTGCAAAAGGTAATACTTTGCTTTAAAACAACGTTTTATATGGTAATATGTGGTCTTGCATCTGCCCCATAAAAGTTCATTAGTTTCGAATCATAATTTCGTTTGAAATAAACAGTGCTGGTCAAAACTATAACGTAAATTATTTCTTTGAGACGAAATTTAAAGTTTTCATTAAGTTTTATACAAGTTTACTCTATTCTAAGTAA